>NC_047146.1:2651046-2871028 GCF_009829125.3 Periophthalmus magnuspinnatus
AGTGGAGCACTTCCTGTATCGCCACTTGATGACATCACAAGGTGGAACAGAGCGTTTTCCGTTTGAGAGAAGAAGCTCGGCCTAAATCTGCAGAGTCCGAGTCCGTTTGTGACGAGGAAACGCCCTTTAAACATCGTCGTCATCTCAAACGCACCTTTCCTCCTAAAAACCTGCTGTTCCGGAACTTTCTGAGGAAAAACGCCACAAAGAAGGTCCCCATCATGAGCACGAGGGACAGCAGCGCCGTGTTGGGCTGGTTAAACACCGGCCCCTCCTGGTCGTCAGGGAGACGGCCGCCGCTCGGGTACACGGCCAGCAGGGGGTGCTCTCGGAACACCTGAGCAACACGACATACGCGTTAGTACAAGTATATAAGTACAAATATGTGTTAGTACAAATATGTGTCAGTACAAATATGTGTTAGTACAAATATGTGTCAGTACAAATATGTGTTAGTACAAATATGTGTTAGTACAAATACGTCTTAGTACAAATACGTCTTAGTACAAATACGTGTTAGTACAAATACGTGTCAGTACAAATATGTGTTAGTACAAATATGTTAGTACAAATATGTGTTAGTACAAGTATATAAGTACAAATATGTGTCAGTACAAATACGTGTCAGTACAAATACGTGTCAGTACAAATACTTGTCAGTACAAATATGTGTCAGTACAAATATGTGTCAGTACAAATACGTGTCAGTACAAATACGTGTCAGTACAAATACTTGTCAGTACAAATACTTGTCAGTACAAATATGTGTCAGTACAAATACGTGTC
Source organism: Periophthalmus magnuspinnatus (assembly GCF_009829125.3). Taxonomy (NCBI): domain Eukaryota; kingdom Metazoa; phylum Chordata; class Actinopteri; order Gobiiformes; family Gobiidae; genus Periophthalmus; species Periophthalmus magnuspinnatus. The sequence goes on from NC_047146.1 coordinate 2,651,833, forward strand.
AGTACAAATATGTGTTAGTACAAATATGTGTTAGTACAAATACGTGTCAGTACAAATACGTGTCAGTACAAATACGTGTCAGTACAAATATGTGTTAGTACAAATACGTGTCAGTACAAATATGTGTTAGTACAAATATGTTAGTACAAATATGTGTTAGTATAAATACGTCTTAGTACAAATACGTCTTAGTACAAATACGTGTTAGTACAAATACGTGTCAGTACAAATACGTGTCAGTACAAATATGTGTTAGTACAAATACGTGTCAGTACAAATACGTGTCAGTACAAATACGTGTCAGTACAAATACGTGTCAGTACAAATACATGTTAGTACAAATACGACTCAGAGATTTGGCGGCCCGTTTACAGATTTAATTCATTCTTCAAACTTTTTGTACAATGAGCCTTGACATATAAACACGTACATATCCTGGCCCCGCCCCATCGTGGCCCGAGCGTCAAAAACGTTCGCCCACCGCTGGACTAGACCCGAGAACTCGCCTCAGGTCAAACTGCAGGCGGAGCACGTACCTTGAAGATCTTGGAGAAGGTCTCGTAGATGAAGATGAGGGAGATGAGGAAAGCGAAGATCTCCTGAGTGAACGGAGAGATGTAGCGCACCAGGAAACTGCCCTCCGCCGCCACGATCACGAGAACGATCACGATCAGCCAGAACCCGATCCACACGCGGCCCGTCAGATACTCGAACTGCTGAGCCTGGCAGAACTGCGGACACGGAGAAGGTCACGTGAACCCGAGAACTGAGACGAAACTACGGAGAGAAGAACATCTAACGTCCTCGTGCTACGGAGAAAGACGGAAACTCGTGTGAACCTTGTAGAAGGCCTCCTCGAAGACCAGCAGAGGCCCCGAGAAACCGATGATGAGCAGAGGCTGACCGGCCAATAGCGAGAAGACCACACCCAGCGTCGCCGTGGACACGATCAGCTCCGTCACGCCCATCATGCCCTCCGTCTTCTCCCCTGCACAGGACGAACAAAATTTAAAAAAACGTCACAGTGTTCTTTAATAAAAAACAACCCGGCGCGTTCGTACCCAGCAGCCCTCCGAAGGTGATGGTCGGCGACAGGGCGGCGAAGTAAATGAAGATGACGGCGGCGATACACTGCATGTCCAGAGCGTCCCTCAGGTCGCTCACGTAGTGGGGGAACCTCCTCCCGATGTCGTGGATCAGACCTCCAAACGGGACCCCAGAACGTTTCAGGGGGTCTATCTCCTGATCCACGGACTCCTCCTCCTCGGGGACGGCCTCTGGAGAAGATGAGGGTAAATGACGTCCGTTTATGGATATAGTTGTAAAAATAAAATCGTGATCTGCTTCCTGAGACGATCTGCTATTTTGGCGAAAGCTCCGTTTTGTGATTACCGCGTTTTCTGGACTATAAGTTGTGACTTATATGTGAAATTATTAAAGTATATAGTTTCGCATGTTCGTTATTGTCACAGTCACGACCACACGAGGGCGCTCTAGATGTTTTTACCAGTTTGATGGACATGTACTTCCAGAGCGACGCTTCATCTTCTTCTGGAGTTGGTGGATTTGTTCAGAATCGACACCGAGGATGAAGAATTCAGTGGATTTATTGATTTGGAGTGAGATCCAGAGTAAACTCGTTGTTTTTTATACTTTATTTATCTGATTAACTGTTAATATCGTACGTTAACAAACCAGACACGTGTTCAGTTCTGTCTGTGCTTCATGGAGCTGAATAAATATAAATGTGTTACGTTAGTGTGATGTACTGATATTCAGCCTGTTGGTCCACATTTTATTATTATTATTAGAACTTCACTTTAAAGATAAAATGTCTGTTCTTGGTCTCAGATTTTGTAAAATAAATCTCCCAAAAGAATGCAACTTATAGTCCAGTGCGACTTATATATGTTTTTTTTCTTCATTTTTATGATTTTTTTATTATTTAATTTTTTTTTTTTTTTTGTGGTGCAAATTATACTCCAGTGTGACTTATATATGCTTTTTAAAAAATTGTTATTTATGTTTTTTGTTTGTTTTTTTTTTTATTTTTTTGGTGCGAATTATACTCCAGTGCATTATTATGCTTTTTTTGAATGTATTTATTTTTTTATTTTTTATTTTTTGGTGCAAAGTATACTCCAGTGCGACTTATGTTTTTTTTCTTCATTATTACGCTTTTTTTTTTTTTTTTATATTTATTTATTTATTTATTTATTTTTGGTGCAAATTATACTCCAGTGCGACTTATATATGCTTTTTTCTTCATTATTATGCCTTTTTGGCTGGTGCGACTTATACTCCAGAGCAACGTATTGTCCAGAAAATACGGTAAATGTGTTTCTTTTATGCCCCTGATCGTCTGTATAAAGAAGTGGAGTAGGTGAGTGTGACGTCACCCGTAGCGTCCAGTCAAATGAAGCTCATCGAGGCTAACGGCTATAGCGGCTAATTTCATATTTGTAAGTATCAGAGCAACCGAAGAGCCAATCTGGAGCGAGGCTGTTGAAGGTAACGCCCCCTGTCAATCAAACCTGCAATTTTAGGCAAAGAAAGCACGGGATTTGTCTGTTATTAACGTTAATATCTTGAGTTATGGACACAGTAGCGAAATAAAAATACCAGGATCACGTTGAGCGGGTTAAACTCCACCTACTCCAAACACGTTAGTTCCACGGTGAAGGCATTACGAAGATCAAGATGTACATGAATCGTGATAAAGTTCCATCTTTCTAGGCTCAATAAAAGACAGAAACGACGAGCAGGTATCAGGCCCTGCACTAGTAAAGCTACGCAGTGTTTCTTTAAGCTAGCCGGCGTTACCCTTCCGTCACCGTTACCTTTGTTCTCCAGCTCGAAGCCGACGATGGACTGGCGTTTCTTCAGCTCCCGCTCCTTCCTCTTCTTCAGGAGCTGTTTCTGGAAGTCCACCACCGTCTTGAGCAGATCTTTACCCTCGATGTCCGACGGGGGGAGCACGATGCTGCAGTCCAAGAACTCGTTTATGCCGTTCAGAAGGTCCTGCCGGTCGTCCGCGAAGTACGCCACCTCATGGAAGTTCTAAACGTGGCAGGGAAAACGCAAACGATAGCCTCGGAGTCATTTTTCGAGGTTTTCAGGACGTCAGGACACACAAAAAAACTACTGCAAACTTGTCATTTGCGCTTGAAAGAAACATATTGTGGCTTCAATTCTCTTTTAAACATGCTTTTCGTCACACTGGGATAAGTATTTCTCATTTACTAACTTAAAAAACACACTTTATAAACTACACAATTGTTTCCAATGAGGTATTTAGTCAGTGGAGCTCCCTCTACTGTCAGCAAAGGGAATTAACATTTAGAACATAAACTAATCAAATGCTTATCCCAGGTGAATGCTATGCTAATATCGTTGAGAACACGCTTAGAATGAGTCCGGTGATGGTTTATGGGCTTAAAAACTGGGCCGGAGAAGTCTGGAATTTTGTCTATGACGCAACTAAACTGGCAAAATGTAAACGGAGCACCCTTAAGGATTAAAAAAGACGACTTTGGATTAAAGGAGTGATAAAACAACTGGGATAACAATGTAACACGATTAAAAGTTCAAGAAAGTCACATTTAGTCGCATCATTTGAGATCTTTACGCAGTCGTTCGTTTTTACCTTGTCGGACATGAGCGTGGAAAAGGAGCGCCCGATCTCGTGGTAGTCCATGCTGCTCTGACTCGGGCCCAGGAGGAAGAACAGGAACCGGACCGGGACCGGGACCTCCAGCATGGACTCAAACAGGACGGCCTCGTTCAGACGCACAAAGGCCATCGCCGCCTGCTCCAGGAAGTCCACGCAACCTGAGGACGAGGACACGTCACGATACTTAACACGTCGATTTATTGTAATACGTGAGAGATGGAACAACAGAACTGGAATTTTTTTTTTATTTTTGTGGGGCAATCTTTACAGTGAGTACTTTATCTTTCTTTTCTTTATATAATATTTGAGCTGTTGAGGGTTAATAACTTCTATGATTCATTACAGATAAAAACTGACCACTAAAGTGAATCATTCTGCTATTTATTTATTTATTTATTTATTTATTTATTTATTGCCAAGGGAGACCAGATTTTCAACATTCAAAACTGGGACAATAAAATTAAAAAAACAAGTAACACTGTCCACTCTTGACTCACTCATGGCTCAGTTTATGATCTAAGGGACTTCTGTCGATTCAAAAGACTGCATTTTTTGCTCATTTTCTATATTTTAACGGAACAATTGGCAATGTATTCCCCCATCTTTACTGTCGGCGGGGATCAGATCGGTTAAAAACACACACCTGGGACATTTCTTGCATAAAAAACAGGACAGTCCCGGGTCAAAAGGCACTGCAGCTCACACATTTTAACAATTTAGACGTGCGTTTTTTTTTTTAACCACGAAACCTGGAAACTGGAAGTAGAATTCGTACAGCTATTGTGTCCAGTTTCCTTTAACGGCCCTGCTATTGTTCTCTTTGTTTGGGTCTGATGATGTCTAAGGCTCCTGTTTAAGGAAGGAGTGGTCTTTCCTAACAAAAATAGCTTCTTTAACTCTAACTCTCAAACCATTTCTTTTCTCTGGCTAAAATCTGAACCCCACTATCGTCAGAGGAGTGTTTAGTGAGTTTGAGATGGAGATGAACGGCGGATTGTGGTCCTGAGCAGCTCTCACGACTATGGCTGTTTGCAGTTTCAGTGTAGTTAGCTTCTCCCTTCAGACAGAAATAAGTCAGTGTCCAGCAGTAATCTGAGCAGAAATGAAGAAGCAGCTTGGACGAGCAGAGAAACATCTTCACTCCTACGACGATTTGTACAGTTACAGATTTAAACTTTGTCTTCTAAACTCCGTCTATGCCTTAAAAGCAACACACTCCTCGTTCGTTTAGGCTCTAACATGTCGTCAGTGACATCCATCCTCAAGTTCCTGTCGACTGATTTTTTTAAAAACGCTGATTTATTCATTTTGCCGTGACAAAAACCCAAACAGATAGAATTGAACAGGGAGAAATGATGCTAATAATGAAGCTGTCAACTATCAGAATCATACACAGACACAGACAGGGTGGGTGCTGCGTCTTGCTTAAGGACACAACGACAGTCTGCAGTCGTCCAAGCGTGACTCAAACCAAAAACATGCATCTTTTTTTACAGTGAAATCGTGGAGCGGTACCACAGAACTGACCGACGAGCACGATGACGGCCTCTGCGTCTTTGGGGATCTTCTCCATCAGTTTGAAGGATCTGGCTGCGGCCGGGTGGTGCTCCGGGGGCAGAGGGTGGAGCGACGTCTGGGGAGGAAAGGAATCGGGAGCGAGAAGAACCGGACGGTATCACGACGTGCAAAAGACTGAACTTAACACGATTAGCTTTGAACATCGCGATGGAAACATGGGAAGTCATTTGGAGTTTAACAAAGCACTAAAGAAGGACTTTGTAACTTTTTTTTAGGTAGAAGACTCTGCTTTTTTGTTTCCGTAGCGATGCAGCGGTGCCAAAAAGACCGAGTTACAGGTGAGACTCTAAATCAGTGGAGAAGATTCGAGCAAAAGACAGATTTTCCTATTGATTACACACGTTGCCTTGAAATATCTAAAAGGTAAAATCACAAAAACAAAACAAAACATTTGCATTTTAATAATTTAATTTAAACTTCCCCCATCTGTATTAAATATTATTGTCCTATAAAAAGCCGTGACGTCGTCTGAAACCCAGATCTTCTCAAATCAGATGTTTCTTTGGTCCTATACTCACGAACAGAGTGGTGAAGACGTCTTGCTTGGGGTCGTACGCTCCCTTCTCGCGATGCTCCTCTTCTAACACTAGGGGCAGGCTGCTGGCGTCCAGGTGGTTGTGGTTGAAGCTGGAGGTCGAGTGGTGTCGATGGAACCGGTGCTTCATGTCGCTGGGATGTCTGCGAGAGAGAGAGACACGGGGTTTACACGACGACGGCGAGGAAGAACAAAGTGAGGCCGCGCAGAAATAACAGTTCGTTGCGTTTATTTACGCGGCGCCCACATCGTTTTACAGCGCGGTATTCACCCAGCCCGAACTCGAGGGCGTCCTGGGGCAGACCGGTGGAAGAGAGACTGCCAATTTGCACTAGAGCGACCGTGGTACCTGATCTTCTCCCGTCCAAGAACTAACCAGACCTGGCCCTGCGTAGGTTCAGAGATCAGACAAGACTGGACTTTTATAAATACGTTACAAAGTATAAATATAGTTACCGTATTTTCCGGACTATTCGTCGCACTTTTTGTTATAGTTTGTCCGGGGAGTGCGACTTATACTCAGACGCGACTTATATGTGAAATTAATCAAATATATAGTTTCTTCACATGTTCGTTATTGTCACAGTGACGACCACACGAGGGCGCTCTAGACGTTTTTACCAGTTTGACGGACATGTACTCCCAGAGCGACGCTTCATCTTCCTCTGGAGTTGGTGGATTTGTTCAGAATCGACACCGAGGATGAAGAATTCAGTGGATTTATTGATTTGGAGTGAGATCCAGAGTAAACTTGTTTTTTCTGCTTTATTTATCTGATTAACTGTTAATATCTTACGTTAACAAACCAGACACGTGTTCAGTTCTGTCTGTGCTTCATGGAGCTGAATAAATATAAATGTGTTACGTTAGTGTTAGCATTAGCGTTAGCGTGATGTACTGATATTCAGCCTGTTGTTCCACATTTTATTATTATTATTAGAACTTGACTTTAAAGATAAAATGTCTGTTCTTGGTCTCGGATTTTGTAAAATAAACTTCCCCAAAAAAAGCGACTTTGTTGTAACGGCAGGTGTGGACCAAGGTGCAGACTCGGGGCAATTTTACAGTGTTTATTTACAGAAGTGACACAATATTACAGGAACGAGGGTTGATCTGATGGTGAGCAGGGAGCAGAGTGCGAGCCAGGGTCCAGTGACGTGGAGTGCAGGGATAAGCCAAGACAGAACCAGGGCTGGGAAGCAGGGTCGGAGCAGGGACGGTCCAGTAAACAGGATGATCCGGCACCGAACAGGATGTTGATACGCAGACGATCTCGCACTGAGTGTCTGGTCCTGGCTCCACTTATGCTCCGCAGCAGGTGGATGTAATTGCGCTGATTCGCTCCAGGTGCGCGCGGGAGGAGCCAGGAACTCCGCCCAGCTCCAGGCTCAGACAGGTGAGGGAGGGGAAAGCACACAGGGAGACAGAAAATGCAGGATCATGACAGACCTATAGTCCAGTACAACTTATATGTTTGTTTTCTTCATTATTATGCATTTTTGGCTGGTGAGACTTATACTCCAGAGCGACATATTGTCCGGAAAATACGGTAATATCATGATTCCAGTCTGTTTTGCCTTTTTGCACTGTTTTTCCTCCTCTCTTCTGTATTTGAGCCTGGAGCTGGGCGGAGATTCGGGCTCGTCCTGTGCACATCTGCAGTCCATCCACAATCAAGCTGCACCTGGAGGACAAAGGGACCCAGGACTCGACACTCAGCGCCAGATAGTTCGCATGTCCACTGCGTTACAACTCTTCTTGGCTCAGTTTCATGTTTTTGCATTTTGTGACTCTTTCGAAGTTGGATATTTTCGCTCCTCGTCAGATCCCGCTCCCTGGACCCGCTCAGCTCCTCTGTCTCCGACCCAGCTCTCCACGACCGGTACAAACCTCACATTTTCTGACCTTTACCCGTACAAACACCCCCGCTCTCAACAACCTGATCGATCTACCTTCATTCGCACATTTAAAACTGTTAATAAACATTGTTAAACTTTTCTTTGGTCCCTCGTGTCAGTCGTTACGGGCAGTTTATCGTCCGTAAACCCAGAATCCAGAGCCGTAGGCGGTGATCTGACTGGGCCAAAGGGTTGGTCAGAGCTGGGAACTGTTTAGATAGACACTGATCCGAAGGTTAGCGGTTCGAATCCCGCTCTCGACATAAACATCATCGGCTGAGCTGTGACATCCAGTGACTCACAGGTTGACGGTGCAATTCCAACTCCCACAGATGACACATACGGTTGTTGTGTCCTTGAGCGAGACACTTAACCCTCCTCACCTCCAGCGACTTTGAATGTGCGAGTGGTTCCTTGACGTAAAGAGACTTAAAAATGGAAACGCGCTGTATCAAATCGTGACCGTTTACCATTTAACGCTGAGGTAGATTTAAATTCTTCTTTTCATATAAATTACATAAAGTTTTAAACACCGTTGTGGCGAATCCCACGTGTGTTTTGTATCAGTGGTCCCCAACCAACCAGCGGACTGAGGACCGGTACCGGGCCGTTCCACGTTTGCTTCCGGACCGCACAAAAACAGTAAATAATATCAGCGACCGCATCTTCTCTGACGTAACTTTCGCCCGTCCCTCATGACACGATAATAAACTCGTCCGTAGATATATAATGAAAATCCTGACAGGAAATTGCCACAGAAATCTATTTGATGTAGTGGCAAGTTTTTTATCTGCTCTTTGTCTCCGCGATGACCAGACACAAGTAGAGCCACAAGCGAGTGAAAATGAGCCAAAACAAAAGTCTTTGGAGAGGTTTTTAACAAAGAGGGAAAGGACTGAGGAGCCAGAAGAGGAGACTACGACCTCCAAGAAAAAGAAAGATCAATTTAACAGATAACACCAGGAGTCCTACTTAAAATATGGTTTTGTCTCTACAGGTGAGTCTCACGCGCCGAGTCCGCTCTGCGTAATGTGCAGGAAAAGCAAACGAGGCGATGAAACGTTCAAAACTACTTTGGCACATGGAGACTAAGCACCTGGGATTAAAAGATAAGATTTAGAGTTTTTTGAAAGAAACAAACGTGAGCAAGAAGGAAAGAACAAACAAGCGCAGGGCTCACACTGATCCCGCGTATAGTGAGTTTTTTTTTTTTTTTTGGCCATATTTATTTGCCGCGCGTAGAAGGCCGGTCCGTGAAAATAAAACCTACATTATTCCGGTCCGTGGTGCAAAAATAAAAGGTTGGGGACCACCGTTTTCTATGCCTATGTTCCCGTTTCATTTTGCTGAATCGTCCGGGTTCACTCTCCCTGAAATAATCCACGTGGACAGAAGAGTTTTGTCGTTACGTAACAGTGAAATCCATATTCCGGCGTGTGTGTGTGGAGCCCTGCTGGACAAACCGGGCGTGACTTTAGATGTTTGTCAATAAAAACACAAGTCACATGTCCAACCGGCAGCTTTAACCGATTTATATTTAGACAAACAGGATGTTGCGTAACTCCCGCTGAGGGCGTAGCTGCGGCTTTATACAGAAACAGGAGAGATTTGGGTTATGGCGTCGTCGATCGCATTGACGTACGTGTGTTTTCGCAGAAGAGCGCGCAGCACGTTGGCCCGGTCCTCGGCTCTGATCTGGTCTGAGATGATCATGGTTTCCACGACGATGTGAGCGATGGCCGGGAGTTTGGTCTGCTCCAGGTCCAAGAGAACGGCTCCTGAACACAAAAAAAACAAAACGATACGGCGTTCGGTTAAAATCGACCTGGATTTAACCGAGAAAGTCCCGCTGAGGTCAGGAATCTCATTTTCAGGGGCGGATTTTTGGTGGATTCCAAGATATCGGTTCAGTCTTTTCCAATTTTGATCAAACAAATTTAATATCTCACAATAATAAACCTGTATTTTCACAAATCTGTCATAACTGTTACAAAACATCTGCAGAAAATGACCTTACGCCGTTTGTGTTTGAAGGAAATAAAGTATATTTTCAGTCTACGCCTTTGTATCGGTTGGTATCTGGTATCGGCAGATGCTTGAAGTCAAAGTATCGATATTGGTATTGGATCAGAAAAGGCTGGATCGTGCGGCTCTCATTACTGTAACATGTTTAAGTCCTAAAAGAAGCAAACTTTTAACCCACAAAGACCCATTTGGACCTGATTTCCACAGAAAAGTTATAAGAGAAACAAATTGGGGTCAAATTGAATTTTAACGTAACTTGATTTTCAGTTTATACAATCAACAATTTTTTCAAACTTAAATTTTTGATAGAAATCATCCAAATGAACGAGTGGAACAATGTTCAGCCTTTTTCATGAAGAAATGTCCATGTTCTGCTGTGAGTGAGTGATTTTTTTGGCATCATAACTTAATGGTGTAATGTGTTTTGTCGACCTGTTTGTTTGATCTTTATTGTTTTTATTTTGTTTTTAATGTTGCTCTTTGGTCGACTCAGGTTGTTACAGTTTGACTGATTCATCTGGTTTTTAAAGTCTGTGAGTTGATGATCTCAAACCTTAATGAATGACTCATTTATTCTACGTCTGTGAACGGCGTCTCATCCCCCTCTCCTCCTCTCCTCTCCCCCACTCCTCTCCCCCTCTCCTCTCCTCCTCTCCTCTCCTCCTTTCCTCTCCCCCTCTCTCCTCCTCCCCCTGTACCGTGTGAGATGGTCCTCCTGAGCTCCAGCAGGCTCTCCTCCTCTCCTCTCCCCCTCTCCTCTCCTCCTCTCCTCTCCTCCTCTCCTCCTCTCCTCTCCTCCTCTCCTCTCCCCCTCTCCTCTCCTCCTCTCCCTCTCCTCCTCTCCCTCTCCTCCTCTCTCCTCCTCCCCCTGTACCGTGTGAGATGGTCCTCCTGAGCTCCAGCAGACCCTCCTCCTCTCCTCTCCCTCTCCTCCTCTCCTCTCCTCCTCTCCTCTCCCCCACTCCTCTCCCCCTGTCCTCTCCTCCACTCTCCTCCTCTTCTCCTCCTCTCTCCTCCTCTCCTCTCCCCCTCTCCTCTCCCCCTCTCCTCTCCCCCTCTCCTCTCCCCCTCTCCTCTCCTCCTTTCCTCTCCCCCTCTCTCCTCCTCCCCCTGTACCGTATGAGATGGTCCTCCTGAGCTCCAGCAGGCTCTCCTCCTCTCCTCTCCCCCTCTCCTCTCCTCCTCTCCTCTCCTCCTCTCCTCCTCTCCTCTCCTCCTCTCCTCTCCCCCTCTCCTCTCCTCCTCTCCCTCTCCTCCTCTCCCTCTCCTCCTCTCTCCTCCTCCCCCTGTCCCGTGTGAGATGGTCCTCCTGAGCTCCAGCAGACCCTCCTCCTCTCCTCTCCCTCTCCTCCTCTCCTCTCCTCCTCTCCTCTCCCCCTCTCCTCTCCTCCTCTCTCCTCCTCCCCTGTACCGTTGAGATGGTCCTCCTGAGCTCCAGCAGGCTCTCCTCCTCTCCCCCTCTCCTCTCCCCCTCTCCTCCTCCCCCCCCCCCCCTCCTCCCCTCCTCCTCTCTCCTCCTCCCCCTGTACCGTGTGAGATGGTCCTCCTGAGCTCCAGCAGGCTCTCCTCCTCTCCTCCTCTCCTCCCCCCCTCTCCTCCTCTCTCCTCCCCCTGTACCGTGTGAGATGGTCCTCCTGAGCTCCAGCAGGTTCTCCTCCTCTCCTCTCCTCCTCTCCTCCTCTCCTCTCCTCCTCTCTGCTCCTCCCCCTGTACCGTGTGAGATGGTCCTCCTGAGCTCCAGCAGGCTCTCCTCCTCTCCCCCTCTCCTCCTCTCCCCCCTCTCCTCTCCCCCTCTCTCCTCCTCCCCCTGTACCGTGTGAGATGGTCCTCCTGAGCTCCAGCAGGCTCTCCTCCTCTCCTCCTCTCCTCTCCCCCTCTCCTCCTCTCCCCCTCTCCTCCTCTCCTCTCTGCTCCTCCCCCTGTACCGTGTGAGATGGTCCTCCTGAGCTCCAGCAGGCTCTCCTCCTCTCCTCTCCCCCTCTCCTGTCTCCTCCTCCCCCTGTACTATGTGAGATGGTCCTCCTGAGCTCCAGCAGGCTCTCCTCCTCTCCTCCTCTCCTCCTCCCCCTGTACCGTGTGAGATGGTCCTCCTGAGCTCCAGCAGGCTCTCCTCCTCTCCTCCTCTCCTCTCCCCCTCTCCTCCTCTCTCCTCCCCCTGTACCGTGTGAGATGGTCCTCCTGAGCTCCAGCAGGCTCCTGAAGGACAGCGAGGCCACGTGAGGTTTGCCCCATCGCCCGGTCTCCTCCTCCACGTCCTCCTCAAACTTGATCCATCGCGCTCGCTCCTTCCAGCGCAGCTCGCTGTGCTCCACGATCAGCTCGTTCAGCTCCACGAACAACTGAGGACGAAACGGAAACGAGAGACATCACAGGAGACGTCTTTAGTGTTTCAACGGCAAACAGACGACGCGGGAATAATGCGCCAGGAAACTCACGACAAAGAAGTCAGATTTAGATTTACAAAGAACTCCACGTTATAAAAACATCTCTCCACATCATAAAAACATCTCTCCACGTTATAAAAACATCTCTCCACGTCATAAAAACATCTCTCCACGTCATAAAAACATCTCTCGACGTCATAAAAACATCTCTCGACGTCATAAAAACATCTCCACGTCATAAAAACATCTCTCCACGTTATAAAAACATCTCTCCACGTTATAAAAACATCTCTCTACGTCATAAAAACATCTTTCTACGTTATAAAAACATCTCTCCACGTCATAAAAACATCTCTCGACGTCATAAAAACATCTCTCCACGTCATAAAAACATCTCTCGACGTCATAAAAACATCTCTCGACGTCATAAAAACATCTCCACGTCATAAAAACATCTCTCCACGTTATAAAAACATCTCTCCACGTTATAAAAACATCTCTCGACGTCATAAAAACATCTCCACGTCATAAAAACATCTCTCCACGTTATAAAAACATCTCTCCACGTTATAAAAACATCTCTCTACGTCATAAAAACATCTTTCTACGTTATAAAAACATCTCTCGACGTCATAAAAACATCTCCACGTCATAAAAACATCTCTCCACGTTATAAAAACATCTCTCCACGTTATAAAAACATCTCTCCACGTCATAAAAACATCTCTCCACGTCATAAAAACATCTCCGCGTTATAAAAACATCTCTCCACGTGATAAAAACATCTCTCCACGTTAAAAAAACATCTCTCCACGTTATAAAAACATCTTCACATTATAAAAACATCTCTCCACGTCTTAAAAACATCTTTCCACGTGATAAAAACATCTCCACGTTAAAAAAAACATCTCTCTACATCATAAAAACATCTCCACGTTATGAAAACATCTCTCCAGTGTCATAAAAACATCTCTCCACGTCATAAAAACATCTCTCCACGTCATAAAAACATCTCTCCACGTCATAAAAACATCTCTCCACGTTATAAAAACATCTCCACGTTATAAAAACATCTCCACGTTATAAAAACATCTCTACGTCATAAAAACATCTCTCCACGTTATAAAAACATCTCCACGTTATAAAAACATCTCTCCACGTAAAAAAAAATAATAATAGTAATAATAATAATGATGATGATAATGATAATAGTTAAAATAATTATAGTAAAAAAAATTATAATAGTAAAAAAAATAATAGTAATGATGATGATGATAATAATAATAGTAATAGCTATGTATGATAAGCATAATAATAATATTAATGGTATAATATAATACGGGCACAGAAGTTGTCCAGAAAAAACAAAACAAAAAACAGATACAATACAGAATATGTAAAAAAAATGTAAAAACTAATAAAATAAATTAAAATAAAATTTAAAAAAAGAATAAATAAATAATAAATGTGCATCTTTGTCTCTCTGTTGGTCGCTCCCGCCCCGTCTCCAGATCCACGTCTCTCTGCTTCATTATAAACTTTCAGTCGTTTTCATTTTAATTCGTCGTTATCGGTTTATATAAAGTTAATCTGCTCTTGGTTTGGACTTTCACTGGAGGATTTGACCTGTGGCTTTGGGCTGACGGGAGAAAAACGGACCAAAAACACCCAGACCCAGGGATGCGCCGATATCGATATTGTAATCAGATATGAACCGATACTGAACATTTTGCTGGATCGAGTATCGGTTTCATGATATTGGTAAAGTCGATATCCTAATCGGGCCTTTGATTCATGTATTTACAGTCAGGGATATCGTGATGACATATTTAGAAGTTTGATGTATCGCTGAAGTAAAAAAAGACGATAAACGATAATATCGAAACTCATTTACGGCTCTGACACCGACCCAAGAGCAGATTTAAACTGAACTGGATCTTCTGTGTCATAAGTTTATTGTGTTTTAAGGAAATAAGTGACATTTTTCAGAAAAGTTTAAAGTCAAAGTTTCAAACATCCGTAACCCAGACATGAGCAGAACATGCAAACTCCACACACAAACTCCATTATACCAGCTCTGCAAAGAAGGGTTTTTCACTTTTTCGACATTTTAGACCTGGTTTAGTTGATGACACTGTCCTCCCCTCTCTCCTCTCCTCCTCTCTCCTCCTCCTCCTCTCCTCCTCCTCTCCTCCTCCTCTCCTCCCTCCTCTCTCCTCCTCCTCCTCTCCTCCTGTCCTCCCCTCTCTCCTCCTCTCCCCCTCCTCCTCCTCTCCTCCCCTCTCCTCTCCTCTCCTCTCCTCCTCTCCTCCTGTCTCCTCCTCCTCTCCTCCTGTCCTCCTCTCCTCCTGTCCTCCTCCTCTCCTCCTCCTCTCTCCTCCTCCTCTCCTCCTCTTCTCCACCTCTTCTCCACCTCTCCTCCTCTCTCCTCCTCTCCTCTCCTCCTCCCTCCTCTCCTCTCCTGTCCCCTCTCCTCCTCCTCTCCTCTCCCCTCTCCTCCTCTTCTCCTCCTCCTCTCTCCTCTCCTCCTCCTCTCTCCTCTCCTCCTGTCCCCTCTCCTCCCCTCTCCTCTCCTCCTCCCCTCTCCTCTCTTCTCTCCTCTCCTCTCTCCTGTCCTCCTCTCCTCCTGTCCTCCTCTCCTCCTGTCCTCCTCTCCTCCTCCTCTCCTCTCCTCCTCTCCTCCTCCTCTCTCCTCTCCTGTCCTCTCCTCCTCCTCTCCTCCTCTCCGTGATGCATTTTTACATTTATTTTAGATTTGTTTTTCAGACATGACAGACCTCGTGCGTCTTCTTCTCCGCCGCTCTCTTCTTCTTCTTGAGGCTGGACAGGGGGGTGGAGCTGGTGCTGGTTCTGGACAGCTGCCCCCTAGAGGATTTCTTGACCAAGTGCCTCCTCAGCCCGGGGTTGTCCTCAAACCTGTGGCCTGAGCAAAAACAAGAAAACAGAGTGAGACAAGTCGAAATGAGATAACGTCATGAAAACAGTCACGATCCGCTCTGTTCCTGCTCCATGTCTTTGTCCCAGATCGTCCTTGTGTCAAACATTCCTGCTCCCTGGACCGTCCCAGCTCCTCCGGCTCTGCTCCTGACCCCGTGTTCCTGCTCCGGTATTGTCTGTTTTGTCTCCACCACCCTGTCTCGTCCTGGTCCTTGCACCTCGCCTCCCGCTCTGGTTCCCGCTCCCTGGCTCCGTCCCTGTTCCTGTCTCTCTGGCTCTGTTCACTCCCTGTTCCTGTCTCTCTCTCTGCGACGCATTCCCAGACTCTGGCTCGCACCCGGCTCCTCGCCCCTCGCTGATCTAATCTGTACTTGTCTGTTATTTCACAAACTGTAAATAAACACTGTAAACCTGCTCCGAGTTCTACACCTTTTTGGTCCCACCTGCGACACAGGGTGGGGTTAAAGGTGGAGGATTTTCACACTGAGGAGGAGGGAGGTGTTTAAACTGTGACCTGAGGAGAAAAGTCGTCCTTTCCTCTCACAAACCTCCTGGTACGTCACTGGTGCAGAGAAAACGACTCTTTTCACACAGAAAGTTCAAATATTATGTTTTCTATTTGGTGATTTCAAACAAAAACAACACAGTTTATTTTGTGCATCGGAAAAAGGATCCAACCTGAGCACGACCTGGTTTAGTTGATGACATTGTCCTCCTCCTCTCCTCCTCTCCTCCTCTCCTCCTCTTCTCTCCTCCTGCTGCTCCTCCTCCTTCCCCCCTCCTCTTCTCCTCCCCTCCTCTCCTCTCCTCTCTTCCTCCTCTCTTCCTCTGCTCCTCCTCTCCTCGTCCCTCTCCTCTCCTCCTCCTCCTCCTCTCCTTCTCCCCCTCCTCCCCCCTCCTCCTCTCCTCCACCTCTCCCCTCCTCCTCTCCTCCTCGCCCTCTCCTCTCCTCCTCCTCTCCTCTTCCTCCTCCTCCCCCCCTCCTCTCCTCCTCCTCCTCCTCCTCCTCCTCCTCTCCTCCTCCTCTCTCCCCTCCTCCCTCCTCTCCTCTCCTCCTCTCCTCCTCCTCCTCTCACATTGATTCTGTGGCTCTTGTTTAAACGGCTCACTGCTCTGACTCTGCTCCATTTAAACAGAAGAGACACGGATCAAACAACTCACTGTGACAGAGGGATCAATGAGAGGAGGGAGGGAGAGGGAGAGAGGAGGGAGGGAGAGGGGGATGGAGGGGAGAGAGGGGGATCAATGTGAAACAGCAGGAGTCACTTCACTGTGGCAATGTGCTCAATATGTGCACAGAGAGAGAGAGAGAGGGATGGAAGGATGGAGGGGAGAGAGGGAGGAGGACAGAGAGGGGAGGAAAGAAGGAGAGAGAGAGAGAGAGAAGCAGACAGAGGGAGAGAGGGAGGGAAGGAACAAGGGAGAGAGAGAGAGAGAGAGGGTCAGAGAGAGATGATATGTGAAGAGAGAAAGGAAGGGGGGAGAGCGAGAGAGGGAAAGAGAGGGAGAAAGAGGGAGAAGGAGAGAGAGGGGGCAAGACAGACAGAGTGAGGCAGAGACAGAAAGGGGGAGAGAGGGAGGAAGAGAGAGGGAGGGAGACAGAACGAGAGAGGGGGAGGTTCAGACGCTATGTGGAAAGAAAAAGAGACAGAGAAAGAGAGATGGAGAGAGAGAGAAAGAAGAGGAAGAGTGGTAGGAGAGCGATAGATTGAGAGGAAGAGAGTGAGAGAATGAAGATAATCTGCTGTTTCTGGACATAATGTGAGAGGAACGATCCGTCCTCTGCATTTGACCCACGTCCAGATCTCAAGCTCGAGTCTGGAGGATTTGACCTTTGACCTGTGCATGTTTTGGGTCGATGGGGGACACGGGGAGAACATGCAAACTCCACACACAAAGAAATTAGCCAACTTTCTGCTACGATCACAAATATCACAGTTTTTTTTTACGCAACGTCGGTCTTATCTTTCCCCGTCCAAAAACACTCTGTTCCACCTCGTGATGTCATTACGTAATCGTCAAATCAATAATCAAAGGTCGTTCGGCTTCACCTGACTCAGCGCGTTCACCGAGATAAAACGCGACTTTGAAGAAAACAGCTATAGTTGCGCCCTCTGCTGGCAACGTCTGTGTTCTATTTTCTCAGAACGAACCAGAACCAGAACTGTTTAAAATCTTGAATCGACAATAAAATAAATAAAAAAACGAGTCTCGTGACGGGACTTTTGGGTCTTTTATGGGATCTGAATGTTTTGGATCTTTTCAAAGAAGAGCCAGTTCTTTTACTGTTTATTTACAGGTGAGGACTCGTTTTATCTAGAAACGAATCACGGAGAGAAACGACCGAGGCTCAGATGTTTTTAAAATGATTCAAACTGACATTGGGAGTCAAATCTAATCTTTTTTTTAGTGAATTAAGCTGTTACTCGTGCCGCTTGCTTTGCTTCTGTGCTGATTCTCGCGTCGGTTCAAAGTTAATCGGGTAAAACTGTAAGCGAATTTGAAAGAAAATGATTGGGTTCTCTTACAGAATCTGGTTCAAATCCTTCACGAGCGTCAGAACCTTCTCATTCTAGACACGTCCCTGAAGCCTTAAAGTTAAACCCCGAGGCTGGAGGTTTTCGTCAAATCGAAGGCGACTCACGTATGCCGTCCTCCGGAGCCTCCAGCTGCGTGTGGATGGACTCGAGAAGATCGTAATCGTCGAAATCCAAAACAAACTCCTCGAAATCCTCAAAGGCTTCGGTGGCGAACACAGACCCGCGGTGCTCCTGGATGCACATCGGCATCGTGATGCTTTTCCTCCCGCCGCACGGCTTCTCCTGGCTGGACGGCTTCTTCTCCGCCACCGCCGCCGCCCCCGGACCTCCAGCTCCGCCGGGGACCCCCAGACCTCCGCCGGGGGCCTCCAAACCCTCCTGACCATCGGCGTCTGTCATCTCCGCTGACGGCACCGCCTCCGAGGCTCCCAACTCAGGTCGAAATCAACCAGCATCCAGCGAGACGTCGGCGCAAAGACGTTAGCGCGCCTTTAGAGCCGTTTTTCCCAAGCTTAGCAGGTCGATTTTACCTCGTTCGTCTTAGAAAATCCGTCACTGAAATGTATCGTCGACTTTTTCTTCGTCCAAGTTGGTGTAAATTCCAAGTTTTTGTGGATCAAGTTCGTCAAAATAACTGTGACTTCCCAAAAAAAAAAAAAAAAGGTATGAAATCCAAAATGGCGTTGAGTTGAACTTCGGTCCAAAAGTCCAATGGCGAATACTTCTCCAAATAGAACAAAAAAACAACAATAGAAGCTGAAAGTAGTCCCTAAACCCGTGAACAGTCGCTTTCCACGGTCTGTGCCTCCCAAAAGTAGATCGGCAGTAATGACATCGAGTTGTTTCGCAGTTCAAAGTATTGACGGAGCTGTGGTCATGTGGTATTGACTTGTAAGAGCTGGTTTTGGTTCCACTGTGTCGCTGCGCAATTTCCACAGAGATGATAAATAAACCTTTTTTTTGAACGAGCCGCTGCGTTATTCACTCGCTCCACACTCGCCCCGGGGCAGACTGACAAAAGAGAGGCTGCCCTGGGCTCCTCTGACCACGACCAAGCCTCACGATAATTAATACATCCATTTATTGTTTGATACTTGACGAATAGAACAGCGTTTTTAGGGGTTAATATCATCGTGGGGCTTTTTCTCAGCGCTAGAGGAAACATTTTTGATTATTTTTCCGTTTTACATTGAGGTTTGAACTGTAAAAGGTTGAATTATGAACTCCCATGACTCATTATAGACAGAAACTAACTACTGAAGTGTTGTAGTTCATATTTTTTAACCATTTTGCAGATTTAAAATACTTTTTGAGGGATAGTATAAATGTCACTATATGTAAACAACACATTTTTTTCACTTATTAATTAACTGTTTCTGTATTTATTACTTATTTTATATTACATATTTATTTATTTATTTACTAAATAAGTTATTTTATTACTTATTTTATATTTATCTTTTCTTTATTTATTTACTTTTTAATGTTTCTATTTATGTATTTGTTTATAGACTTATTTTTTATTTCTTTATCGATTTATTTATTTACTTACTTTTCTATTTATTTATTTATCGATTTATTTATTTAGTTAATTACTTATTTTTTATTTATCTATTTATTTATTTACTTATTTTTTATTTTCTATTTATTTATTTATTTATTTATTTATCTATTTAGTTACTTTTTTATTGATCTATTTATTTATTTCCTTATTTTCCTATTTATTTATTTATTGCTTTATTTATATATTTTTTTTATTTATTTAGTTACTTATTTTTTATTTATCCATTTATTTCCTTGTTTTTTGATCAATTTATTTATGTATTTATTTAGTTACTTATTTATCTATTTATTTATTTCAAGCACAGATCGCCCCATTTTAGGGTTATTTCGTTTTTATGTGCGTGAACGGGTCTGAATATATTTATTTTGTCACATAAAATCACACAGGAACATTATTACTTCAGCCAAAGCTTTGAACCGAAATGTTGCAGCTAAAATTCAGTTTGTTTGGAAGAAAAACTGTTTTTATTTTCCCCGTTTTCTCCAGGTCGGTCCGAAGAGCTGAAGTTTCCCACGTGTGCGCTCACTTAACATGTTGATATCGAGCTTTTTTTAACGACGGAGCGAACCCCGCCCGCCCCCGGCACATTTTAAATCAGTCTAAATGTAGTTCCTCCTGTAGTGATTTATGAAAACTGACATAGTCTCATTTTGAAAACTCCATATTGTAGATTTAAAGTCCTTTTTCGGGGGATAATTATCGTTTCTCATCTAAATAACGATGGGAGTGGATCTCTCCTCACTGAGTTTTTCGTACACGAGGAGGGTGTAAAGACAGGGGGCGCTCCAACACAACCAGCTCTGGAGCCATTTGGAGGTTTGAGGTTGGATGTGCGATCAAAGTGGGGCAAAAATCTTCAAGGGGGACTATGAGCTGAGCGTGGGTCGTTCTAGAGGAGGTCACTGCCCCCTTAAGCCCCGCCCCACCCCGCCTCCACCCCCGGATTTACCCCAAAGGACAGTGGGCTAAATATGATTATTTTATTTTTTATGTATTTATTTATTTATTTCAAGCACAGGTCCACCTTTTTATTATGTATCTTTTTATGTATTTATTTATTTTTTAATGTATTTATTTATATATTTCAAGCACAGATACACCTTTTTAATATGTATCTTTATATGTGCTTATTTATTTTTTATGGCTTTTTTATTTATTTATTTATTTATTTATTTTTATTTATTTTTTATGGATTTTATTTATTTATTTATTTATTTCAAGCACAGGTCCACCTATTTATTCAATTTATTCATTTATTTTTATTATGCATTTTTAATGTTTTTTTTTTTATGTATTTATTTCAAGCACAGGTACACCTTTTTATTATGTGTCTTTTTATGTATTTATTTAGTTTTTATGTTTTTTTATTTTTATGTATTTATTTAAAGCACAGGTCCACCTATTTATTCAATTTATTCATTTATTTTTATTATGTATTTTTAATGTATTTATTTTATGTATTTATTTTTTATTTATTTATTTATTTATTTATTTCCAGCACAGGTCCACCTAAGGCACATCTCAATCTGTTCTTATACAAGCTCAAAAAATGAGTCAGAAGAAGAAAACTTGTCCAGTCCGAGCTCCGTCTTCCATCAGGACAAAAATCAGACACTTTGTTTATGTTTCTTATTCAGTCGAAGGAAAAAACAATCTGAAAACAATCTTATTTTTAGTTTGAATCATTTTCGGGGCTTTTATTTTTGACCAGACCTCTACTCCGATGAGCGCCTCCCTCTGTCCCAGGCCGGACGCTGCAGGGGCCTGTCCCTCTGTCCCTCTGTCCCTCTGTCCCTCTGTCCCTCTGTCCCTCTGTCCCTCTGTATCGACCTGATCACATGGACCATTGATCTGAGCAGGTTTGATCTGAGCACTTCCACTGTCACTAATATTTTCCAAATGACTTTGTTGGTGAAAATGAGCGAGGGCGGAGCAGGTAAACGGGGGGGAGTCAGCGACGGAAATAGAAACGAGAGGAAGTGGGTTTGAATTCTAGTGTTTTTAAATCAATTTCACTTAATAATTCGATAAATGAACAAGAGCAGAGGGTTAAAGTGAGTAGGACTGTCCCATGTGTCGTTCTGTCGATACCAGTTTGAGTGTTCACCAGGAAAACAATATCTGAGACAAAACGAGAGAGAAATGAGAGAAAATGTCAACGCCTGTGTGAGAAAAGTGTGTAAAGTGTGTGGTGAGGGGTTTTACAGACAAAAACATAGAATAAAGCTGATACTGTTTCATCTATTGCAGGTTATTTTTAGAACGTGACCCTGCGATGAACGAGGGAGCACTTATGTTTATGTTTATGTGTCTTTAGTACTTCAAATACTGTGTCAAGGCTTTAGTTTTTAAAGGATTTAGGGATTTAAACTTAAAGTATAAACCAAATATGAACTAAATCTACAAAATGTGGGTAATCTGAAATTTAAAGTTATGATCTATTTATGTATTTATTTAGTTACTTATTTTTGATGTATCTATTTATTTATTTATTTTATTACTTATTTTTTATTTATCTTTTCTTTATTTATTTACTTTTTAATGTTTCTATTTATGTATTTGTTTATTTACTTATTTTTAATTTATTCATTTATTTATTTTTCAATTTATTTATTCATTTTGTTACTTATTTTTATTTATCGATTTATTTATATATTTATTTATTTAGTTAGTTACCTATTTTTCATTTATCTATTTATTTATTTCCTTATTTTTTATTTTCTATTTATTTCCTTATTTATTTATCGATTTTTTATATATTTATTTAATTACTTTTTTATTTTATTTTTATTTATCTATTTATTTATTTTTCAATTTATTTATTCATTTTGTTACTTATTTTTATTTATGGATTTATTTATTTATTTCCTTATTTATTTAATTACTTTTTTAATTTATGTATCTATTTTTTTATTTATCTATTAATTTATTTCCTTATTTATTTATTTTCTATTTATTTCCTTATTTATTTATCGATTTTTTTATATATTTATTTAATCACTTATTTTTTATTTTATTTATTTATTTATTTATTTATTTATTTATCTATCTATTTATTTATTTCAAGCACAGACACACCTAAAACACATCTCACTCTCTGTTCTTATAAAAGCAAAATATGAACTAAAAATTCTACAAAATGTCGGTTTATCTGAAACTCAAAGTCATGATAGTTTCTGTATCATCGTTCAGTAAATGCCCATGAAGAGTTGTTTTTTTTTTTTCAGCCTTGCGTAACTTTGACGTGTTTTTTATAGATCAGGGGTCCCCAACCTTTTTTGCAACACAGACGGAATAATGTACGTTGTATTTTCACAGACCGGGCTTCTACATGTGGCAGATAAATATGGAAAAAATAAGTTAAATGCATAAAAAATACAAAATGGAGGTTTGGTTTTCACTTCTCCTGTGGCGACGTCCAGATGTTTTGGCTCGATTTTCATCCAGAACATCACCAGGTACTCACACCTTTTTGTCTTTGCATAAAACCGCTGCAAAGACTTTTGTTTTTGGCTCATTTTCAAAAGTTTTGGCGAAAGTTACGTCGGAGAAGATGCGTCGCTGATGAATTATTTACTGTTTTTGTGCAAATGTGGTTTATTTTTTTATGGTGATGGTTTAAAAATGAATTTACACGACACATTACAGATAATAGAACTGACGGCTTTAGTGTTTCTTTGCGTTTACATCTGAGCAGCCACAGTGTGATCCACGTTGCGAAGGTTTTACTGCGATTAACCCGTGAAATATTATCGTTCAACGTGTTTTCACGACGGGCCCGGGTCAGATCTTTAACTGAATAACATACAGTGAGTCCGTAAACGTCGGCGAGCTGCAGATGATGATCTCACTTTCACTGTTGCTCCGCTGAAACTGTAAAAGCAGAACTGGCGCGAGCCCAGGCCCGAGCGACACATTCACTCGATGTGCAGATCCATACGGCGCCAATGTGGGACTAAAGCAGGAAACGCCAGAGGCAGGGTCGCCCCAAGGGGAATCGATCACAAACAGATCATAATCAACTCCACGCGCACAGGGACGCACAGGGACGTACAGGGACGCACAGGGACGCACAGGGACGCACAGGGACGCACACGGACGCACAGGGACGCACAGGGACGCACAGGGACGCACACGGGCAGCATTAAAGAGGAGGGATTATACAAAACGGATTTTTTTTTACCTTTCTACCATATTATAATGTTTTTCCTTTGTCAAAAACCTGTCTGAAGAATTTTACATCATCCATGAGTGTTTGAGTAATCTAGCGATCTCTCCCGGGCTCCATTATTATTATTATTATTATTATTATTATTATTATTATCATTATCATTATCATTATTATCATTATTATTATTATTATTATTGTTTTCATTATTATTATTATTATCATCATTATTATTATTATTATTATTATCATTATCATTATTATTATTATTATTATTATTATTATTATTATTATTATTATTATTATTACTATTATTATCGTTGTTGTTGTATTTTCATATTTACTTAACACTTCGTCTTACTCTTCATATCGTCGAGGTCCGCAGACGCCAGCATCTTGGCCTCGGCCTCGTCCGTGGGCACTCTGGTGTACAGCGCCCCCTCCTGGGTCATGCTGCCGATGCGCGTCCTCTCTCTCAGGTCGTAGTTGCTCCTCTGACACAGCGCCCCCCGGTGGTGAAGCGGCTTCCTCCTCAGACACAGGCCGGAGCCGGAGGAGGTGGAGGGGAGGCAGTCGGGCGGAGAGCTGAGGACGGACAAACACCACCAGATCTGAACCCGGACTCTGCTCGAAACTTTGACTAAAAAACGAGGACTAAAGCGTCTTTTCTGAGATTTTAACCGTCTTATAGTTGTTTCCTTCTCATTTTTCTCACACATAATTGTCATAATCTTCAATCGTTTATTTTCAAGACGCCTTTTTGACGATTAACTGCTCAAACCTGTCAGATCCATCTACAATCAGGCATTTAAAACACTCGATTAAAAGAAAAACCTTCATTATCACCACTGTAAATATAAAGTACGTAAATATAAAACGTTCAATTCTGACAGTTTAACTTCGTTTTCAGATCTACTTTCGTCTGAACAAACTCCAGATCCATCGAGTCTGAACACAAACCGCTCAGGTCCAAACTGATCCTGGGCCTTCGCTTCGTCGCCTTTTCATTTTAACCCTCTGGTGCACAGCGGTCACTGCAGTGGACAACAACTAAAACAGAACTTTCTCTTTAATCCATCAGTTTATGTGGAGTGCTCTCTGCTGCCACACTCCATTGAGGTCCATTCAGTGGTGAGTCGGTGTAACTACAAGTAAATTTCCTCTGGTTTTCCTTATTCAGGCCTAAACATTGTGTCTATACAGTGTTAAAATGTCCCAAAAATTGTTGAAAAGCATAAAAAGAAAGATGTGTTTGTATATTTACAGTATTTACAATAGAACACAAGTTAATTCATTTTTACAGGCAGTTCACGATGTTGTTTCATGTCCTGAGAAGAAGAAAAACACTTCAGGAAAAAATGTTGACCAAGGCTTTGATAATTGATGCATCAGAGGGTTAAACCATCAGAGAATCAGCTCCAGACTCTGAAACTGTCTGTAGATTTGAATCATTTTACTAGAAAAGTGCAGTTTAGACAATCAAACGTGTCACATCAGTGTAGTTCGTTTGTTTCGCTGTAAAAACCTGCACAGAATTGATTTTTTATGTGTTTGGACTGAAGGAAACAAACCGCACTGGACACGGCGACGTTTTATCGTATTTTCCCGCTAATTTCAACGACGAACTGTTAGTTTTTATGATGTAATCGTGATGAAATGTGCGTTTTAATGTGAGTTCACCGCGCAGGGAAAGCAACAGGAGCTAAATCTGGTACAAATCATCTTTTCTTTTGTAAGATTCATGAATTTGTACACGATCCCTGACAAATAAAGAATAAACAAAGAATTTTCACCTCCACCGTGACGTCCGCGCTTCCTTCTCCAGTTTTATTTTCTTAATCGTTGATGCTCTTAGGATTCGGCAGCGTCGCGTCATTTTGGTACAAATAAAAAAGTGTGACGTGCATCTGTCCACAGGGGGGCGCCGACAGCTCCACGTCGCTTGGTTGTGACGACTTTTACGGCGACGTCAGCTCCCCGTTGTACGCCGCAGTTTTTCTAACGCGGAACTCAGCAGATTTGTGTCGTTTATTAAGTCGTTTTTAGATGGATTTTGTGATTTAAAATGTGTAAATTATAACAAAATGATCCACAGAGTCAGAGATGAGAACTGTAGAGAGTCAAGCACATACTCTGACCTGGTTTGAGAAACACTTTATTATGTCGTCTCTTCTGCTGAGCTGGGCTACGTTTATCGATTATCGTGTTATTAGTGTCACGTTATACTGTTGGTTTGGTTGCACTTTTTAACGTCGGACAGCAGGGGGCGGCATAACACTGGACTTTACATCTGTGCTTTTCTACAATAATTTAAAACTGACTCTTGTAGCTTTAAGTCACGTTATAAAGTTGTTACTTCATCAAAAAACAGACCTGGAGTTGTGTTTTGTTTCATTCACATTAGTCTGTAACATCTCCAAAGCTCAAAACGCTCTGTTCCACCTCGTGATGTCATCAAGTGGTAGTTTTCAAGTTAACTCCTCCTCCTTTTACCTTTAGTTCAGTAGGAGATTGACGATTCCAGACGCTGAAATGATCCAAATGATTCTAGAAATGAAGGTGTGTGGAGTTTAAAAACACAGCGGAGCACTTCCTGTATCGCCACATGATGACATCACAAGGTGGAACAGAGCGTTTTCAGTTTGAGAGAAGATCTCAGCCTAAATATGCAGAGTTTGTGTGTTAAACATGTGAGAATGAAACAAAAAAAACACAACTCAAGGTCTGTTTATTAAAAAAACAAAATTCTTTCAAAAAAAAAAAGAAAAAGATATTGTCGTTTTGTAAATTATTTTCTTCCTTCTGTTCATATAAATCCCACTTCCTGTCCAGCGTTCCCTCGCTCCCCGTGCTGAGGGGCGTGTACCTGCCCGTCTCCTCTCGCTCCTCTGTCGTCTCCTGTCTCGCGTGTCCATCTCCGTCCTGCGCGTCCCTCTCAGCCGCAGACAGGGGGCGCTCTTCATCCTCTGTGTGGAATGAGCTTGTACCAGCGAGCTCCTCCAGCTCCTCTTGACTCCCCAAACTAAACTGAGAGAAACAGGAGGCGGTGAGAGACGGAGAGAGGAGACGCCTCCTCTTTAACCTGCGTGGAAGAGGTTAAAGAGGAGGTATTAAAGAGGAGGTATTTACTTCTGTGGGGTATTAAAGAGGAGGTATTTACTCCTGTGGGGTATTAAAGAGGAGGTATTTACTCCTGTGGGGTATTAAAGAGGAGGTATTTACTCCTGTGGGGTATTAAAGAGGAGGTATTTACTTCTGTGGGGTATTAAAGAGGAGGTATTTTCTTCTGTGGGGTATTAAAGAGGAGGTATTTACTTCTGTGGGGTATTAAAGAGGAGGTATTTACTTCTGTGGGGTATTAAAGAGGAGGTATTTACTTCTGTGGGGTATTAAAGAGAAGGTATTTACTTCTATGGGGTATTAAAGAGGAGGTATTTACTTCTGTGGGGTATTAAAGAGGAGGTATTTACTTCTATTATGTATTAAAGAGGAGGTATTTACTTCTGTGGGGTATTAAAGAGAAGGTATTTACTTCTGTGGGGTATTAAAGAGGAGGTATTTACTTCTACGGGGTATTAAAGAGGAGGTATTTACTTCTGTGGGGTATTAAAGAGGAGGTATTTACTTCTATTATGTATTAAAGAGGAGGTATTTACTTCTGTGGGGTATTAAAGAGGAGGTATTTACTTCTATGGGGTATTAAAGAGGAGGTATTTACTTCTGTGGGGTATTAAAGAGGAGGTATTTACTTCTGTGGGGTATTAAAGAGGAGGTATTTACTTCTGTGGGGTATTAAAGAGGAGGTATTTACTTCTGTGGTATTAAAGAGGAGGTATTTGCTTCTGTGGGGTATTAAAGAGGAGGTATTTACTTCTACGGGGTATTAAAGAGGAGGTATTTACTTCTATGGGGTATTAAAGAGGAGGTATTTACTTCTGTGGGGTATTAAAGAGGAGGTATTTACTTCTGTGGTATTAAAGAGGAGGTATTTACTTCTATGGGGTATTAAAGAGGAGGTATTTACTTCTGTGGGGTATTAAAGAGGAGGTATTTACTTCTGTGGGGTATTAAAGAGGAGGTATTTACTTCTGTGGGGTATTAAAGAGGAGGTATTTACTTCTGTGGGGTATTAAAGAGGAGGTATTTACTCCTGTGGGGTATTAAAGAGGAGGTATTTACTCCTGTGGGGTATTAAAGAGGAGGTATTTACTTCTGTGGGGTATTAAAGAGGAGGTATTTACTGCTGTGGGGTATTAAAGAGGAGGTATTTACTTCTGTGGGGTATTAAAGAGAAGGTATTTACTTCTGTGGGGTATTAAAGAGGAGGTATTTACTTCTGTGGGGTATTAAAGAGGAGGTATTTACTTCTATGGTATTAAAGAGGAGGTATTTACTTCTGTGGGGTATTAAAGAGAAGGTATTTACTTCTGTGGGGTATTAAAGAGGAGGTATTTACTTCTGTGGGGTATTAAAGAGGAGGTATTTACTTCTGTGGGGTATTAAAGAGGAGGTATTTACTTCTGTGGGGTATTAAAGAGGAGGTATTTACTTCTGTGGGGTATTAAAGAGGAGGTAATTACTCCTGTGGGGTATTAAAGAGGAGGTATTTACTCCTGTGGGGTATTAAAGAGGAGGTATTTACTTCTATGGTATTAAAGAGGAGGTATTTACTTCTGTGGGGTATTAAAGAGAAGGTATTTACTTCTGTGGGGTATTAAAGAGGAGGTATTTACTTCTGTGGGGTATTAAAGAGGAGGTATTTACTTCTGTGGGGTATTAAAGAGGAGGTATTTACTTCTATTATGTATTAAAGAGGAGGTATTTACTTCTGTGGGGTATTAAAGAGGAGGTATTTACTTCTATGGGGTATTAAAGAGGAGGTATTTACTTCTGTGGGGTATTAAAGAGGAGGTATTTACTTCTGTGGGGTATTAAAGAGGAGGTATTTACTTCTGTGGGGTATTAAAGAGGAGGTATTTACTTCTGTGGTATTAAAGAGGAGGTATTTGCTTCTGTGGGGTATTAAAGAGGAGGTATTTACTTCTACGGGGTATTAAAGAGGAGGTATTTACTTCTATGGGGTATTAAAGAGGAGGTATTTACTTCTGTGGGGTATTAAAGAGGAGGTATTTACTTCTGTGGTATTAAAGAGGAGGTATTTACTTCTATGGGGTATTAAAGAGGAGGTATTTACTTCTGTGGGGTATTAAAGAGGAGGTATTTACTTCTACGGGGTATTAAAGAGGAGGTATTTACTTCTACGGGGTATTAAAGAGGAGGTATTTACTTCTGTGGGGTATTAAAGAGGAGGTATTTATTTCTGTGGGGTATTAAAGAGGAGGTATTTACTTCTGTGGGGTATTAAAGAGGAGGTATTTACTTCTGTGGGGTATTAAAGAGGAGGTAATTACTCCTGTGGGGTATTAAAGAGGAGGTATTTACTTCTGTGGGGTATTAAAGAGGAGGTATTTACTTCTGTGGGGTATTAAAGAGGAGGTATTTACTTCTATGGGGTATTAAAGAGGAGGTATTTACTTCTATGGGGTATTAACTCTTAACACATCATGTATTTAAATCACCATGTTTCCTTTTATTGTTTTGAAAATGCTATATTCGCTAGTTTCACTTTTGTTTTTGAAGCTCCGCATCTCTTTGCTCTCTGTGCTAAGCCCCTCCCCCTTCAGAGCTCTATCACAACACAATCAGCTGCGTCGCACTAATGAAACTCCTGCACATCACACCAGGTTTGTCACGTCATAGTGTACAGTTTTGTGTCATGTTTTTGTATATTTATGCAGGATTGTCGTGTGGGAGCGTGGGTGATGTAGACTTGTGGGCGGAGCCTCGTACGGAATCATACTAAAACCTCTTCAGACATGTTTTTGATGAAGGAACAACATTATAACATGGTCAAAAGCTTAAAAAAACAAAACACCGGTGCTACAGAATCAACACAGACCAACAGTGGCACAAGACCGAGGTCACGGGGGGCGGGGCTGGACACGCCTCCACGCCGTCACCGAAGGAGCAGCGGTACGTCTCGAGCAGCGACGCGCGTGACATTTCCCAGATAAACGATCACGATTAAGATGCCAAAAAAAAACAGACATAAACATGAATTAATCGTTTCTCGCCGGACGCTGACTCGACATCGTATTAAACCGCCGTGTTTCCAGTGATCTGACTCATACTGAGCTTCACAAAACGGACCTGTCGAGCTGTTTCCTGTTTATCGAGGCCACGCCCATCAAGACAAAAAACATCACAATAACACAGCTAGCGCTAACAAACGCACTGTAACACACAAAGAGGAGATAAAACGCGACGCACAAGTGAAGATTCATGAGATAAACGCAAAAAACTGAAGATAAACTGGATTTTTTAGTGTTTATGCTAGCGCTAGCTTTAGCTTTAGCTTTAGCTTCGTCTCACCGCGCAACAAAACGTGGAAAACTAAATGTCTTTTTGTGATTTAGATTTTATAAAGTTAATATTAGTTGTTCTGAGGTGACGTGGTTTGTTCAGATTTATCTTTAAATATTTACAACTATTTATAAATTTAATCTAAAATCAGTGTAAAATCAGAAATAAAAGAGTTTTGTGAAAACTGCAGTGACCGTGTTACCTCTGGTTCTGTCACTGAGCTCTCGTTGGTCTGGGTCTGGTCAGACTCCTCCTCATCCTCCTCCTGGACACACAGAAGACGAGTGGACGAGTGGAGCACAGAGACACACAGAAGACGAGTGGACGTGTGGAGCACAGGGACAGACAGAAGACGAGTGGACGTGTGGAGCACAGG
Source organism: Periophthalmus magnuspinnatus (assembly GCF_009829125.3). Classification (NCBI taxonomy): domain Eukaryota; kingdom Metazoa; phylum Chordata; class Actinopteri; order Gobiiformes; family Gobiidae; genus Periophthalmus; species Periophthalmus magnuspinnatus. The sequence goes on from NC_047146.1 coordinate 2,681,934, forward strand.
GACACACAGAAGACGAGTGGAGGAGTGAACGAGTGGACGAGTGGAGCACAGGGACACACAGAAGACGAGTGGACGTGTGGAGCACAGGGACAGACAGAAGACGAGTGGACGTGTGGAGCACAGGGACAGACAGAAGACGAGTGGACGTGTAGAGCACAGGGACACACAGAAGACAAGTGGACGTGTGGAGCACAGGGACACACAGAAGACGAGTGGACGTGTGGAGCACAGGACAGACAGAAGACAAGTGGACGTGTGGAGCACAGGGACAGACAGAAGACGAGTGGAGGAGTGAACGAGTGGACGAGTGGAGCACAGGGACACACAGAAGACGAGTGGACGTGTAGAGCACAGGGACACACAGAAGACGAGTGGACGTGTGGAGCACAGGGACAGACAGAAGACAAGTGGACGTGTGGAGCACAGGGACAGACAGAAGACGAGTGGAGGAGTGAACGAGTGGACGAGTGGAGCACAGGGACACACAGAAGACGAGTGGACGTGTAGAGCACAGGGACACACAGAAGACGAGTGGAGGAGTGAACGAGTGGACGAGTGGAGCACAGGGACACACAGAAGACGAGTGGACGTGTGGAGCACAGGGACAGACAGAAGACGAGTGGACGTGTGGAGCACAGGGACAGACAGAAGACGAGTGGACGTGTGGAGCACAGGGACACACAGAAGACGAGTGGACGTGTGGAGCACAGGGACACACAGAAGACGAGTGGACGTGTGGAGCACAGGGACAGACAGAAGACGAGTGGACGTGTGGAGCACAGGGACACACAGAAGACGAGTGGACGTGTGGAGCACAGGGACAGACAGAAGACGAGTGGACGTGTAGAGCACAGGGACACACAGAAGACGTGTGGACGTGTAGAGCACAGGGATGTGTCTCTGGGACGTGTCTCTGACCTGGATGGTGGGAGTGACGTTTGAAGGAGGGACAGACGTCTTTTTCCTGCGTCGTTTCTTCCTGTGGCCTCTGGGGGAGCTGTGGAGCCTCCTCCTCTGCCTGTGGGGCGGGGGCAGGTGGGTGGAGAGAGGGTGGTGTGTGTGGAGCTGACTCTGTCTGTGGTCTGAGGGACAGAGACAGAGAGATAGAGAGACAGAGACACAGAGAGACAGAGACAGAGAGACAGAGAGACAGAGACAGAGAGACACAGAGACAGGGAGAGACAAAGACAGAGAGAGACAGAGAGACAGAGACAGAGAGACAGACAGAGACAGAGAGAGAGAGAGAGAGACAGAGAGAGAGAGACAGAGACAGAGAGAGAGAGACAGAGAGACAGAAACAGAGAGAGACAGAGAGAGACAGAGACAGAGAGATAGAGAGACAGAGACAGAGAGACAGAGACACAGACACAGAGAGAGAGACAGAGACAGAGAGAAGAGACAGAGAGACAGAGACAGAGACAGAGACAGAGAGACAGAGAGAAGAGACAGAGAGACAGAGACAGAGAGACAGAGACAGAGACAGAGGATAAAATGACCTTCACATCAGTACTGTGAGTTCTTCACATAAACAGCGTTAAAGTGAACGTATTAAACTCTTTTCTGATCTGTTCTAACGTTTCCTCGTCACAGACCTGGAGCTGTTGTTCTTCTCTCAAACTGAAAACACTCTGTTCCACCTTGTGATGTCATCGTGTGGTGATACAGGAAGTGCTCCGCTGTGTTTTTAAACTCCACACACCTTCATTTCTAGAATCATTTGGATCATTTCAGTCCTGGGATTGTCAAACTTCTACTGAACTAAAGTAAAAGGAGGCGGAGTTAACTTGAAAACTACCACTTGATGACATCACGAGGTGGAACGGAGCATTTTGAGCTTTGGAAATATAAACTAAAACATGTGTGAATGAAACAAAACACAACTCCAGGTCTGTTTTTGAGCATTTAACAACATTATAACATGATTTAAAGCCACAAGAGTCAGTTTTGTGTAATATAAGACTTTTAAATAGTATTAAATTAATGAAAATAAAAACATTTACTGAATTTCTCCTTCACTTTCCGTTTCAACAGCTGCATGAGGCGACAGTTAGCCTGGTCTGGCCGGACACTGGGGCCGCTCAGACTGTGAAAAGTCCTGTGTTTTTGTAAAGATAATCACTTAACTCAACATAAATCGTTACAAGCTTTTTTTTTTTTTTCAATTTTTACACCTAAAAACATAAAAAAGTTCCGTGTTTACTCGTCGACATGACTGTATAAAGCGGTGGATTAAGCGAGAGTGACGTCGCCCGTAGCGTTCAGCTCCAGGCAAATGAAGCTAATCGAGGCTAACGGTTATAGCGGCGAATTTGAAGCTGATGGCGAGTATCATAGCGACCAAAGAGCCAATCCAGGGTGAGGCTGTTGAAGGTACCGCCCCTTTCCTTCCTGCACCGCTGGTTTAGCAGGGAGTGGGCGCTTAGCAACGCTGTCGATCAAACCTGATGCTAACGCTAGGAAACGTAGCGGCTAGCATGTTAGCTATGTGCGTTTATACATACAGTCTATGGTTAATTATGAAAATATGTTTGTAATACTGTATTTTTCAAACTATAAGTGGCACTTTTGTTCATAGTTTGTCAGATGCGGCTCGATTTGTACCATTTTGACGGACATGCAGAAGAGGAAACGGTGCTTCATCTGCCTCCGGAGTTGACGGAGTTCAGAAGCGACACAGAGGATGAAGAATTAAATGCTGAATAAATATAAATATGTTACGTTAGCGTAGTTATCTGATTAACTATTAATATCGTACGTTAACAAACCAGACACGTGTTCAGTTCTGTCTGTGCTTCATGGAGCTGAATAAATATAAATGTGTTACGTTAGCGTTAGCATTAGCGTTAGCGTGATGTACTGATATTCAGCCTGTTGGTCCACATTTTATTATTATTATTAGAACTTCACTTTAAAGATAAAATGTCTGTTCTTGGGCTTGGATTTTGCAAAATATATTTCCTCAAAAAATGTGACTTATATATGTTTTTGTCTTCATTATTGTTTTTTTTTTATTGTTTTTTTTTTTTTTTTGCTGGTGCGTCTTATACTCCAGAGCAACTTATATATGGGTTTTTTTTTTAGTTTTTAGTTTTTGGTTTTTTTAGCTGGTGCGACTTACACTCCAGTGCGACTTATATATATATATATATTTTATTTTTTTATTTTTTATTTTTTTAGCTGGTGCGACATATATGTTTTGTTTTTTGTTTATTTTTTTTATTTTTTTAGCTGGTGCGACTTATATATGTTTGTTTTTTTGTTAGTTTGTTGTTGTTTTTTTGGCTGGTGCGACTTATACTCCAGAAAATACAGTACTTTAAAATACTATTGGGTGGGTTCTTCCCGTTCGTAGGCGACGTTTGAAGACTTTTCACATTTCCAAACACATTCTGAGATGTGATTTTCCAGCGTGTTCAGCTCAGCGTCCGGACGTTGCTCACGTTCATAGTCCCGGTCCGTGTACAGACGTCCCGCGGGTTCTCCCTGAGGAGCAGAGGCGCTGAGGAACGTCGTGAACCTCTGCACGGACAGAGCCCTCTCCAGGTCCGAGTCCGAGTCCGAGTCCGAGTCTGGACCTGAGTCTGGACCGGGGTCTGGACCTGAGGCCTCTGCGTCGTCGTCCACTGTGACCTGCACAAACACAGAGACACAGGGTTTAGTGAGACCAGACTGAAAACAACACAAAAAAATGACAAACTACAAGAAATGAAAGCCACAAGAGTCAGTTTTGTGTAATATCCTCCTGAGACCCGAGCGCTGGCAGGACTTTATTTGCAAAAACTGTTAAGTGCCTGAACACAGCAACATTTTTCCTGAGCGTAAAAAACAAAATGAGAAACAATTGTGCCTCTTGGAGCAATGTGTCTCATTTGAAGTGATGCTGACAGGTGCAGGAAGACATGTGCCTTTAAAAAAATAAAAATAAAAAAATAAATAATAATAATAATACATCAAATAAAATAAATAATAATAATAATAAATAAAATATAATTAAAAAATAATAATAAATAAAATAAATTCATTAAAATTAAATAAATAAAAAAAATATTCTAAACCCTTAAAAATATTCAAAATTGAACATGTTCTTGTTGCTGTTCTTATTCTAAAAATTTGCACTGTGGCCTAAACAACTCAAAATGTGTTGTCCACAGATGAGGACGCCAGGTCTCAGTAGGATATAGGACTTTTAAAAAGTATCAAATTAATGAAAATAAAAACATTTCCTGAATTTCTCCTTCACTTTTCGTTTCAACAGCTGCATGAGGCGACAGTTAGCCTGGTCTGGCCGGACACTGGGGCCGCTCAGACTGTGAAGAGTCCTGTGTTTTTGTAAAGATAATCACTTAACTTTTTTTTTCCAATTTTTACACCTAAAAACATAAAAAAGTTCCGTGTTTACTCGTCGACGTGACTGTATAAAGCGGTGGATTAAGCGAGTGTGACGTCGCCGCAGCGTTCAGCTCCAGGCAAATGAAGCTAATCGAGGCTAACGGTTATAGCGGCGAATTTGAAGCTGACGGCGAGTATCATAGCAATGAAATGAAATGATCTTAAAACGGTTCAGAAAAGAGAAAAATTGTCCAGTGAACAGGTCTGAACCAGGACTAAACCAGGACTTAACCAAGACTAAACCAGGACTAAACCAAGACTAAACCAGGACTAAACCAGGGCTAAACCAAGACTAAAACAGGACTAAAACAGGTCTGAACCAGGACTAAACCAGGACTAAACCAGGTCTGAACCAGGTCTGAACCAGGACTAAACCAAGACTAAACCAAGACTAAACCAGGACTAAACCAAGACTAAAACAGTTCTGAACCAGGACTAAATCAGGACTAAACCAGGTCTAAACCAGGACTAAGGACTTGCAGTGCCTGTACAAACCCCGTCTCAGTTGAACCTCCACAGATCGATACAAAGTGCTCATCTGCAGATAATGCACTGTCCTCCCTGGAGACGGGGCTAAAACCTGAGCCGGGATTGGTCCAGACGCCGCGATACGTCCCGCCTCCTCTTCTCTGATTGGCCGCTCGCGTTACGATCTCCGGTTTCACTACGAGTTCCATTAGAAAAGTACAATAGGGACTGAGGACTTTTAATGAAGGAGCCGTCTGTGCACACAAGAAGAACTGAGTTTACAGCGTCAGGCTCAGAGAACGACACAAACTACAAACTACAACTTCAACGTCGTTTATCGATAAGGAACAGACTTTTTTAATATCGATACCTGAAAAAAATGAGTACAAATAAAAAAAAAAACCCTCATTAAACCAGGACTAAACCAAGACTAAACCAGGTCTGAACCAAGACTAAAAAAGGACTAAAACAGGACTAAACCAGGACTAAAACAGGACTAAACCAGGACTAAAACAGGACTAAACCAGGACTAAACCAGGACTAAACCAAGACTAAACCAGGTCTGAACCAGGACTAAACCAGGACTAAACCAGGACTAAAACAGGACTAAAACAGGACTAAAACTGGACTAAACCAAGACTAAACCATGACTAAAAAAGGACTAAAAAAGGACAAAAACTGGACTAAACCAGGACTAAACCAGGACTAAACCAAGACTAAAAAAGGACTAAAACAGGACTAAAAGAGGACAAAAACTGGACTAAACCAGGACTAAAACAGGACTAAACCAGGACTAAACCAAGACTAAAAAAGGACTAAAACTGGACTAAACCAGGACTAAAATAGGTCTGAACCAGAACTAAACCAGGACTAAAACAGGACTAAACCAGGACTAAAGCAGGTCTGAACCAGGACTAAACCAGGACTAAACCAGGACTAAAGCAGGTCTGAACCAGGACTAAACCAGGACTAAAACAGGTCAGGTCAACAGGTCAAATTAAAAAAAATCATCATTAATCTAAATCCGTGAAGTATCATCTTTATTTTTTACATTATTCTCTCTGTTTTTGTCTGTAAAACCCCTCACCACACACTTTATACACTTTTCTCACACAGACGTTAACATTTTCTCACATTTCTCTCTTGTTTTTTCTTGTTTTCTCTTGTTTTCTCTTGTCTTGTTTTGTTTGATTAGTATCAGATTTTTGCTACTTTTGACAGTTCTAATCATGATCAAATCTAAATCAGGATCTCACATTTGTTTTATCAAAGTCATGTTTCTTAATCTGAAGTCCTTCGAAGACGAGAGAGAGATAGAAAAAAAAGAGGTGATGACCCAGACCAGGTGCGGACGACGGGTGAGAATCCTCAGGTGTTTAACTGTCAGTTTGTTGACCTGGTTTATGTTTAAAGATCGTATATTGCACAAAATTAACCTTTGTGAGATTTGAATCATGTTATAATGTTGTAAAAAGCTCAAAAACAGACGTGGGGTTGTGTTTTGTTTCATTCACATTCATCTCCAAAGCTCAAAACGCTCTGTTCCACCTTGTGATGTCATCAAGTGGTAGTTTTCAAGCTTTTAACAGCTACATTTTACCTTTAGTTCAGTAGTAGATAAGTGGCAATTTTAGCTCTGAAATGATAAAATGATTCTAGAAATGAAGGTGTGTGGAGTTTAAAAACACAGCGGAGCACTTCCTGTATCACCACACGATGACATCACAAGGTGGAACGGAGCATTTTCAGTTTGAAAGAAGAATAAATCAGAATAAACTGCCACAGTGTTGATGGTCGTACCTGCTGCAGACTGATGAAGACGTCTGAAACATGTCCCCCCGCAGCCATCACATCCAGAGGGACACGGGACGAGGCTCTGGTCCCGGGACGGTCCAAGGATCAGGAGAGAGACAGAGGACAGAGAGAGAAAAGAGAGAGAAGAGAGAGGAGAGAGGATCAGCCCTTCTCTTTGACTGCCGGGGATCCAGAGTGTCTTTGCGGAGACATAACCTGCAAAAAACAGATAATATTTGATTTTTTTTTTGCGGTATTTATTTACAATATTTAGTGTGAACAGTGCGGGAAAAATAACACAATTTTTATATATTTTATTTTATTTTATTTCATTTAATTTCTTATGTATTTATTTATTTTATTTTATTTTATTTTTTATTTATTTTATTTCATTTAATTTAATTTCATTTTTTATGTATTTATTTATTTTATTTTATATTTATTTATTTTATATTTATTTATTTTATTTTATATTTATTTATTTTATTTTATATTTATTTATTTAATTTTATATTTATTTATTTATGTAATTTTATATTTATTTATTTATTTATTTATTTATTTATTTATTTATTGTGTTTTGTTTAGACTTGATGAAAAAAATTCCCCATTTTTTTTCTAATTTTTTAACTTTTTTAAAACTTTTTTTTACTACTAGGTGGAGGTTACCTAGCAACCACGATGTAAACAATACAAACTTAACTTCTTAATCGGTGTAAAACGATGCTAAATATCGAGCGCAGGTCTTATCCCGTCAAACCATAAATAAAACAATATTAATCCGTCAAAACGCACTTTAAGATTCAAATCACAAAGAAAAAAACGATTTTAAAATAATAACTTTGCGCAAATCTGTCGCGTCTCTAAGCGTCGCCACATGCTAACGATGCTAACGGTAAGAAACGTGTATAAACAAGACAAAAGTAAACGTTTTATTATTCGACAGAAATGAGACTAAAGAGTAAAAGAGTCAGATCATTTGTTTTGAGAGTTGGACCGAGCCGCGACTCCAGATTTTCGCAGCACAAATGGAGCGGACGTCGAAAAAAAAGTGTCGAAAAAGCTGCTAAAAACCCCCGAAGACGTCGCAATCAAAGCGCAAATAACAGGTTTGTGTGTTTTTGTGATCGCCGGTTTGGTGCGTGGAACCTGGGCTGGATATTTATCATAGTTTTGCATCAGTTAAGCGACAGTTTGAGGGTAAAAAGTTGAGTAGAAAAGTGGAAAAATACAAGAAAGCGCCCCCTAGCTCACTGTTAGCGTCACTACTTCCTGTCCACTTTTATCTCTATGACGTTTTTTTTTTTTTTTTTTTTTTGCAGAGTCACGATAAAAATGAATAAATATTTAAAGACGAGGCAGTGGACGTCACTGATGTTAAACACAATGCTAACGCTAATGCTAATGCTAATTTTGAGGCGTAATAAACATTAAAACAACGCCGCAAACTGAAGTACTCTACGTGTAAAAATAACCGGATAGTCTTTATTTTAAAAGGTTGTTTATTTGATGGTTTGCACTTTTAATAAAAATCGGTATACGCTTTTGAGACGCAGCGAGCTAGTTAGCGCGCTACTGTGCCCAGAACCAATCTACGCACAAGGAAGATGCGCAATTTCTGACAGATTAAACGTCGATTTAAGAAAATAAAGGTGTTGTATTTTATTTTTATTACTCTGATCTTATGTCCGTGTGATCCCTCAGTCGTCCAGGACGGTCGACCCAAAGCAAACAAAGGAAACAAAGAGAACAACAGAGCGACGTTTTGTCCAGACGACAGATTTAACTTTAGCTTTTACCGGGTAACATGACAAAACTGGAATTCCCTCCACGTCCGACCAGGAAGTAACATCAAAAACATCCCCGGAATTACAGTTTTTAAAAGAATTTCCAAACTTCTCCTCAACAAAAGGAGCAGAAGTTTGGAAATCGGGATCGTCTCCACAAACTTGTCACGTTAATCTTATGTCTTAAAGTCTTTTTTTTTAACAGCCATCACGTCTTTGCGGTTGAAAAACGGCTCCACTTTCTGAAGTTTTTGTGAAAAAATCATTTGACTTTTGTGGATTTAAAGTGACAGAGACGACGCCGTGGACGGACCAGGAAGTACAGAGATATGAACCAGGTCAAAGGTCAAACACTGACACACAGAGAGCTCCACCTGAGAGCTCCACCTGAGAGCTCCACCTGAGAGCTCCACCTGAGAACTCCACCTGAGAACTCCACCTGAGAACTCCACCTGAGAGCTCCACCTGAGAACTCCACCTGAGAGCTCCACCTGAGAACTCCACCTGAGAACTCCACCTGAGAGCTCCACCTGAGAGCTCCACCTGAGAACTCCACCTGAGAGCTCCACCTGAGAACTCCACCTGAGAGCTCCACCTGAGAACTCCACCTGAGAGCTCCACCTGAGAACTCCACCTGAGAGCTCCACCTGAGAACTCCACCTGAGGGCTCCACTTGAGAGCTCCACCTGAGAGCTCCACCTGAGAGCTCCACCTGAGAGCTCCACCTGAGAACTCCACCTGAGGGCTCCACCTGAGAACTCCACCTGAGGACTCCACCTGAGAGCTCCACCTGAGGACTCCACCTGAGAGCTCCACCTGAGAGCTCCACCTGAGAGCTCCACCTGAGAGCTCCACCTGAGAACTCCACCTGAGGGCTCCACCTGAGAGCTCCACCTGAGACCTCCACCTGTCTCCACCTCAGGTTAAACTATTAAGATTCTAGTATCTGATTTCCAAACAGTTCCTTCCATCCCCAAACATCCGCTGTTAAAATGACTCGTCCACGTCCCCAGACTCGTCCATGTCCCCAGACTCGACGTCGTCAGCACAAATTCTACAGTTACTTTCCTGCCGATCAATAATTAATATTGACGAGCGCCTAAAGAACTCTGTGAATATGAAAAATTAAACAGAAGAACGCGGTGGACGCATCAAGAAACATTCAAATACAAGTTTTAAACGCTCTGTACGTGATTCTAAAGAGTATTTGAGCAAAATGGAGTTTCATAGTTTTACAAAAGTGACAGTTTGAGAGTAAAAAGTCGAGTAGAAATGTAGAAAAATACAGGAAGTAGCGCTGAGTTCTACACTACTTCATCACTACTTCCTGTCCACTTTTATCTCTGAGTTTTTTTTATTGCAGAGTCACGTTAAAACGAATAAATATTTAAAGATCAGACAGTGGACGGGGAGATTCCACTGACAACACGTTAAACACGACACAAATGAAATAAACACTTCACCAGAGACACTTTTGTGTTTCTGTGTCTCGGTGCTAACGCTAATGCTAATGCTAATTTTGAGGCATAATAAATATTAAAACTGAAGTATTTACGTGTCAAAATAACTGGATAGTCTTGATTTTAATTTACATTTTCAGTATAAGCTTTGAGACGCAGCGAGCTAGCTAGCGCGCTACTGTGCCCAGAACCAATTTACGCACAAAAAGGAGACGTTTTTCTGACAGATTAAACATCGATTTAACAAAATAAAGGTGCTGCCATTTATTTTTATTAGTCTAAATGTAACTATTGTGTATATTGTGTGTTTTTAACGAGTATTTGAGCAAAAAGTGTCTCATTTCAGTGCAGATATATCGTATAAACAGCTGTTGACGTCAAAATAAGTCCGCTGTGCTCCGTCTGCATCTAAAGCTCTATTGTCCGAGAACCAGAAAGTGCGCGTTAGCATGCTAGTAGCTGTTACCTTTACTGCTAACTCCAAAAAAAACTCCGCTCTTGTCTCTGAAAGTTGCAGAAACTGGAAAAAATCAACTTTCACGTTTATGAAATAGTAAAAAAATCAGGCGCAGAGACTTTACGTACGAACTCGAGCTGGGATCAGGCTGAGGTCAGAGGTCACATGCAAAACGCACGACACACAAATGTATTTAAATCGTGTGTAAATTTGACCCGCGGCGACAGAGTGGAGCTAAACAGAAGCTTTGAGACAAAACAGGCGCGGGACACGTTTAATCGCAGGCGTCGGGTTAAAGCGGCGATTCAAATGTAAAGTTTACATGTTTTTAACGAGGGAAAGGTGCAGCCGACGGGATATTTTACATTTCAGAACATGTTTGTGCAGATCTAAACGACAAACACGACACGTTTTTTCTGTATAACGACGGCCAGTTTTGCTCTTTGCACCAACTCAAACTGCAGTTTCGATTCGATTACGATAAAACGTCTTAATTATTCGAAAAATGAAGAGCTGCGTCAACACTTTAAACCTGCAAAAGTGAAAAATATTCTGAAAAAGGAGAGAATATTCACATTTCTGTAGAGTATTTTTCTGGCTTGATATAACCCAGAGCTTCTCCATTATTCTGTAAAATGTAAAATGTATAAATTTCCTTAAAATTCATATATATATATTTTATCCTTATTTGAACTATACACATTTTTCAACAACAGATTGAACCATTTGATACTGAAAAAAATAAAATAAAATAAAATGTAATTAAATATAAAATAAAAATATATATAATTAAATAAACGTCAAATGAATAAATTAAAATTAAATAAATATCAACATAATACATAAAAAATTTAATAAATATCACATTAAAATTAAATACAATTGATAAATAATAATAAATTAATTGATGACACTTTATTCTAGTACGGTAAAAGAAAAGACAACAGATTGAACCATTTGATACTGAAAAAATAAAATAAAATGTAATTAAATATCAAATAAAATATATATAATTAAATAAACGTCAAATGAATAAATTAAAATTAAATAAATATCAAAATAATACATTAAAAATTTAATAAATATCACATTAAAATTAAATAAAATCGCTAAATAATAATAAATTAATTCATGACGCTTTATTCTAGTACGGTAAAAAAAAAGCATGTTCCCAGATCCACTATTTGAGAACCGCTGATATAACTAGACCTGACACGATAAAGGAGGACGTGTCTGGGGTGAGGGAAGTCTAGGAGTCCCCGCTTAGACTGATAAGAGGAAGAAAATGGATGGACGGAAAAGCGATTTCTTTAGCCGCATCAAGACATAAGTTTAAAGTGTTTAACGGGATAGAAAACGGACGGATGGATGGAGCTTTTTGTCACTTTAAGACTTTTCTTTGACTCGTTCTGTGTCTTATTTATCGCGGCTCATGTTCGCGTGACAGTCCTGTGCATAAAGAGCAGTTCTTTTTGTGGGAAATCCTGCTTCAGTGTTTCCGTTTCAGTCGTATTTAAAATTTGACAACGTGACAGACGGATTTTATGAACTGTTAAAGCTCCTGTGTCGCACAAAATGGACTCCTGTAGCTTTAAGTCGTGTTCTAACGCCGTTTCCTCCTCAAAAAACAGACCTGGAGTCGTGTTTTGTTTCATTATTATTAGTCCGTCTACATCTCCAAAGCTCAAAACGCTCCGCTCCACCTTGTGATGTCATCAAGTGGTAGTTTTCAAGGTTAATAGCTCACGTTTTTTTACCTTTTGTTCAGTATAAATTGGCAATTCCGGGACTGAAACGACTCAAATGATTCTCGAAATGACGGTGTGTGGAGTTTAAAAACACAGTGGAGCACTTCCTGTATCGCCACACGATGACATCACAAGGTGGAACAGAGCGTTTTCAGTTTGAGAGAAGAATTTGAGAGTTTGTTTGCGCGTTAAACATGTGAAACAAAACACAATTCCAGGTCTGTTTGCGACGACGAAACGACATTAGGACATGAGCTAGCGTTAGCTTGAATCGCTAAATTAACATAAAGCCCGGTGTTTTTTTTTTTAACGTGATCTTAAAACAGCAGCCGCAAATCTTTACACAGACTCAATTAAGGATGGGACAATAAACAATAATATCGTTTATCGTGACAAAAAGGATCGACAATAATCGTACGTGGGACATTTTTATATAATCGTGATAGTCACTAACAAAGATAATCACCGTCGTATGTCCAGAATGTGCAGAAAAAAACGACTTATCCACAGGGGAGTCGACGAGGGGGATAAATGGGTCAGTTATCCGGGGCCCCAGGGTCTAAGGGGGCCCCAGAATCTTGTCCTACGGGGGCCCCATGTGTAACTGGTTCATCTATATCCATATAATTACACAAAATCGTGCGTTTGTTTATTACAGTTTTGCTCGTATGTTGCGTTTGATTTAATGTTCAGCCTTGGTCCTCCAGACTCTTCTTCTGCGTTTTTGTTTCTTCTTCGTGTGACGTTCGCTTTGCCTTTAGCGTATATTCCGCCTCGTCGCTTTGTGAATCCACTTTTGGGATATTATTTTTGCCTTTAATCACATTTTATTTGCGTTTAAGTTGTTCTTGAGCTCTGACGTTGCTCCGTTGTTTTAATTTATTCATGTGAACGCGCGCGAGGAGATGCTAACTCTGCCCGCTATCTTCTGTCCCGTAGTTTTGGGCTGGACCGACAAATAGCGGCTCGTGTTAATTGCATTTTTTTATTTTTCTAAACGGAGAGCGAGCGTCTCAAAAAGTTCTCGCTGTTTTTCGTGGCTCGTTAACGCGTCACAAACTGCGCAAAACAGAAGTCCACCGTCACACGTGAGGCTCATTGCCCCCGGGCCCCCGAATCTCAGCCGACGGCCCTGCTCATCCGTAATATTCCGCGTTAAAGTTGTGATTTTTATCGTGATATAATCGTTAATCACAATTATTTTGGTCGTGATAATCGTCGCGCAAAATGTCAGTATCGTCCCGGGCCTCGTCTCGTCTTTCGGTCACTGTCCAGCTCTATGTCCGCAGATGTTATTCTGCAAAGTCATGTTTTTTGTTTTTTTTTTACATGACCTGATCCGCTCCACTCCTCTGCACATGCGCAGAACAACTCCAGCTCAGAGTAAACGCCGCGCATCGTTCACTCGTGACAAATGCGCTTCAAACGTGTAAATAACTTCATGTTACGTGGCGCCCCCCCCCCCCCACGTCCTGCCCACGCGCCTTTGTTGTGCCCGTCCGAACGCCCCCACGCGCGCGCACACACACACACACGCACACACACCACGTGCTCTCAGCTGTGACATACGTGAAATCCAGTGTGTGATTTAAAAATATGTTGGTGCGTCTGAGCCTCACCTGCAGCTTCAGAGGAGGAGAGGAGGACGGAGCGGAGGAGGAGAGGAGGAGAGGAGGAGAGGAGGATGGAGGGACGAGGGTGGAGCGGTTGCTGGTTCCAGTCCGGTGAGACAGAGGGGGAAGAGGAGGAAGCAGAGGAGCAGGACACGGAGCGAGAGATGAGCCGCTGAGGATGTGCGCGAGGAGGAGGAGGAGGAGGAGGACGCACGGACGGACGCAGCTCAGGGAGTGTGGTCACGTGACGGGGAAGACAAGCGCGTGCTCCCGTCAATCATCAACGTAAACAACATCAACAGCAGAAATATTTGAGTGTTTTTGTTTCAATGTGAAAAATTCATTCAATAAATAAAAACACTCTGAAGATAAACAGGCAGCGGAAAACACAAACTAATACTATAACACCTGAAAAAAAAGTACTCATGGAGTCTTACACATGGAATTTTGCTCTTGAAATTTTCCATGTAGAATTTTTGCACATGAATTTTTACCCTTGGAATTTTACTCTAGGTATTTTACACTTAGAATTTTACACTTGGAAATTTTGCACATGGAATTTTACACTTGAAATATTTGCCCTTCCTTTCTTAAACATGTGTGTGGTTATGTGACTTTTTAACATTGTGTTTTTTAATTGTGTGTTTTTCCTCTTGTGTCTAATCATCAATAATAATCAGACAAATTGTGCCACATTGTGTCCACGACCCGGAAATCATAAAACAAACACGATGGAGCATGATGGTTCTCTGCCCAACACCACTGTGAGGGATCCCTCCTGCTGCTCCTCCTCTCTCCTCCTCCTCTCCCTCTCTTCTTCTCTCTGTTATTACCTTGCTTGTCGTTTCCTGGGTGGATCCTCGTTAAACTCACCTGCTGAGCTTCACTGTTGGGCCTCATCCTGCAGTCACGTCCTGCTGCGTGAAAGACTCGCCGACCTCTTCTCCAGAGCCACATTATGTCATCACTCGCGCTCAGGCTCATTTATGAACATTTTTTTGTAGATTTACCTGCCATTTTTGACCGCCATTACAGCCTCCGGTTCTGTCAGCCTCTGGTCAGGTCTTGCCTCTGGTCACCTGCCGCAGACCTGGACCCATCCAACTCCTGTCTTTGTCTTTGTTGAAATAAATATTTTTCTTCTTTTTCTTTCTTTTCTGCAAATCTGGACCTGCCCGTTTTGTCATTCTGATCAGTCGCACTCAGCTGACACTAGAGGGCAGCAAACACCAAAAGATACAAACAAGACACATCCTCAAAATGTTTTCTCTTTCTTTTATTTTACATCGAACGTGCGCCGTTTCCTCTTATTCCACAGTTTGACACACCAAAATGTGCAGGAAACTTTTCAAATAACTGGTTTTCAAGCAAATAGATTGAGGTTAAATTGAGCTAAAACCAGAAATGTGTGTGTGTGGGAGCCTCCGGGGGGCGCTGTCAGGTTCCCCTCATTAGAAATAATCACTTTTCTTTGTCCTTTAAACCTTCTGCTATGAGACTCTTGAAATATATCTGAGGTTTTTCCTGAGAATGACCTTTAGCACATCACATCAAGTTTGTCAAGTTGCTGCGTACAGTTTTGTGTCATGTTTTTGTGTATTTTTTGAGGATTGTCGTGTGGGAGCGTGGGTGATGGAGGCTTGTGGGCGGAGCCTCGTACAGAATCTCACTGCTAAACATAAAGGAGAGTTCAAGTAGGGCCCAGGAGAGATCGGTAGATGACTCAAACACGCCCGGATGACATGTAAAACCTCCTCAGACGTGTTTTTTTGTTGAAGGAACAACGTCAAAAACATGGTACAAAGCTCTAAATCCCTCTTTAAAGTGGCTCTATTAAGTTCCCATTCAAAGGACTAATATAGGGACTTGAGTTTTTTGCAGTATCAGACTCACAAAGTGCCCGGGTGGTGTAACTACAGAGGAAACGGCGGCTCGCTAATGAATCCTGTGGTTTTGCGGGAGGAGCTTCCTTTGACGGAGACGTGTGATCGCTCGCCCGCTCCTCGCCTCAGGGACTGGATTTAAACGTGACATTTTTACACTTGAAGAACGAGAACATTTAGGGTTTAAGGGGCAAAGCAGGACGAGGAAACAACATGGAATCTCAAATAACATCCGCACTTTGACTTTTGTTTATTTAAATTAACAGAGAAGATGCTGAACTTTGTGCCAGTTTCAGTTTCATGTGGTAATTACACAGATATTATCCATAAAACGGGTAAAAACATCTACTTCCCTTTTAACGCTTGGGTCTTAAAACTTATCAGGATGTGTTTCGCTAATGTGAGCACTGCGTCGCCACGGTAACGGCTAAACTTTCCACCGTAAACATACATGTAGATCGCCCCCAGCGTGGAGTCACTGGGGGTGGTCTGTAATAAAATTTATTTGCTCTCACGTTCGGATGCTTCGTGCAAAATAACACAACCCCAAACGCAATAGCTCCGCCCACGACAACCTCCCGAACAAGAGGAATAGCCGTCATGCTAACCTACTTTAGCATTAGCAGCTGTTGCTTTTTAAGACTGAAATTTGTGGCTTTGTTGTTGTTTCACGTAATGTTTTTAAGCAAACTGTGACCTCCAGCTCTCGTTTATTTGATATTTTTACACTTAAAGAACAAGAATATTTAGGCTTAGAGTTTAGGGCCAAAGGACGACAAGGGAAAAAACAAACAAAAAAACAAAACTAAATCTCAATTTAAATGTCCATCTTTCAGTTTTGTTTGTTTTTACAACAGAAGATGTTGAAGTTTTTGTGCCAGTTTCATGTGGATAGACCCAGTGATTACACAGATATTAAACCATAAACCAGGTAAAAAAAAATATCTGCTTCACACCAATAATCTCATCCATAATTTAATCTCAACCATAATCTAATCTATAATCTCATCTCATCCATAGTCTTATTTTATCCATAATCTCACCTCAGACTCTCATTTTATCCACAGTCTCATCTCAACCATAATCTCATCTCAGACTGTCATTTTATCCGTAGTCTCACCTCAACCACAGTCTAATTCATAGTCTAATCTCATCCATAATCTAATCCATAGCCTCATCTAATCTATAATCTCATCCATAGTCTCATCTCAACCATAGTCTCATCTAACACATAATCTCATCCATAGTCTCATCTAATCCATAGCCTCATCTAATACATAATATAATCCATAGTCTCATCTCATCTATAATCTAATCCATAGTCTCATCCACAGTCTAATCCGTAGTCACATAGTCTCATCTCGACCATAGTCTCATCTAATCCATAGCCTCATCTAATACATAATCTAATCCATAGTCTCATAGTTTTATCTAATCCATGGTCTAATCCCGTCATAATTCTAAATGCTTCTCTCGCTGCACGTGTCTCTTCACACTGAGCTGTTTCGTTGTTTGTTCAGAGCCGAGTCTGTTTAAGTTTAAACTGAGGAGCAGTGGGACAGTTTGGACATTTATGGTCCAACTCTTCAAATGAGAGTCTCGTTTTAGAAAAGATTATAAATACAGTTTTCAGATCGTTGTTTGGCTCGTGTCTGTCATTTTGTTTACGTCGTTCTTCCTCTTGTTTATCTCGCTCCCTCCCTTTTTCTTCCTCTCTCCTCTGAACCTGTGGAGTCACGGGGAAGGTTGGTGGAGTTTAAAGAGGAGGATTTTACTTTTGTGTAAAGAAAGAGAGAAAGAACAGAGAGGGAGAGTAGAAATAAGTGAAAGAGGGAGAGGTATGAGGAGAGAGAGAAGGAAAAGATACACAGGAGAGGAAGGAGAAAGAAAAGAATGGAGGAGAGATTACAAGAGTGACAGGAAAGAGAAGGAAAGAATGAGGGAGAGAAAGAGGGAGAGGAGGGAGGGGGGTTTGTTGAGAGAACATCAGGAGTGTGTCTGGACGTGTAACGGACGGACGTGTTTGAAGAAGTGTCATTAGTGTGAAGAGACGTGTCACCAACTCCTCTGTGGAAAGAGAGAGAAGAGAGAGGGGGCAGGGAGAGGGGGGATGAAGAGAGAAGAGAGGGTAGGGAGAGAGGCAGGGAGAGGGGAGAGAGGGTGTGGAAGATGAAGAGAGAGAGAGGGGGCAGGGAGAGGGGGGGTGAAGAGAAGAGAGGCAGGGAGAGAGGCAGGGAGAGGGGGAGAGAGGGTGTGGAAGATGAAGAGAGAGAGACAGGCCAGAGAAAGGGGGAGAGAGAGGGTGGAAGATGAAGATAGAGAGGGGGGCAGGGAGAGGGGGAGATGAAGAGAGAAGAGAGGGTAAGGAGAGAGGCAGGGAGAGGGGGAGAGAGGGTGCGGAAGATGAAGATAGAGAGAGGGGGCAGGGAAAGGGGGAGAGAGGCGGTGGGAGATGAAGAGAGAAGAAAGAGAGGAGGGAGAGAGGGTGGGTGATGAAGAATGAGAAGGAAGAAGGGGTGGAGAGAGAACAGGGATGAGGGGGTGGAAGACAAAGAGAGAGAGAGGACAGGGAGAGGGGGAGAGAGAGTGTGGGAGATGTAGAGGGAGAGAGGGTGGAGAAAACATGGAGACATGGGCAATGGAGAAAGAGAGAAGAAAGATAAAAGAGTGAAGAGAGAGGGGGTGGGAGATGATGAGAGGGAGAAAAGAGAGAAAGAGATAACAGGGAGAAGGGGGGAGAGGAGAGAGACAAAAGAGAGAGAGAAGAGAGGGGTGGGAGATAAGAAGAGAGACAACTGAGAGAGAGAAGAGAGAACAGAGAAAAGAGAAAGGGGGAGAGAGGGTGGGAGGCGAAGAGAGAGAGAAAAGGTGGGGGCGGAGACAACAGGGAGAGGGGCAAGGGTGTGGGACATGGCAAGAGAGAGAAGAGAGAGGGGGAGAGAGAACAGGGAGATGGAGAAAAAGGGTGGGAGATGAAGAGAAAGAGAGAGAGGGGGGGTGGAGAGAAACAGGTGAATAGAACAGGGAATGGGGGAGAACGTGAGAGACGGAGAGAGGAATAAGAGAGACAAATGAGAGAGAGGGGTGGGAGATGACGAGAGAGGGAAGAGAAAGGGAACAGAGTGAACAGGGAGAGGGGTGAAGAGAGAGAAAAGATGAGAGAGAAAAGCTGAGAGAAGTGGGGGAGATGAAGAGAGCGAGAGAGAGAAGGGACAGAGAGAGCGGAGAGAGGAGAAAACATTCTATCTCCACTGATGTCATTAGCATTCCCCGGGGAGTGATGCTAACTGGAGGCACTGCTCTGTCTGAAGCTCTGTTACACAAATGAGTTCAACTTTAAACTGAAACATATTTACTGTCGAGATCGGACACTCCACACACAATAACACGAGCCCAATCACAAAAGCGTCGTCCACGGCAACTTCCCAAACGAGAGGATTAGCCGTCATGCTAGTCACCTTTAGCATTAGCCGCTGTTTCTTCTGGATAAATCTCAAAGCGTCAGCTCGAGTTTCCTCTTTAAACCTGTGTACTCTGTAAAACTGCAGTACACCGTGTACACGCGCTCTGTGCTACCACCTCTCTCTCTCTCTTAGACTTCTGTCCATCTCTGCTCCTCTCCTCCTTTTTCCCGTCAGAGCTCTCTCCCCCTCCTCTCTCTCACTCTATTTGTCTCTATCTCTTCAACTTCGGTCCATCTCAGCTCCTCTCTTCCTTTTTTCCTGTTGTATCTCTGCTCCTCTCCTCCTTTTTTCTCTTCTCCTCTTTTCTCTCTCTCTCCCCTCCACCCCTGCAATCTCCTCCTCTCTCTTTCTATTCCTCTCTCTCTCTCTCTCTCTCTTTGACTCATGTATATCTCTGCTCCTCTCTTTTTTTTTCCTGTTAGCGCTCTCTCCACCTCCTCCCCCTCTCTCTCTCTTTCTTTCCGTGTTCTGTCCATCTTGGAATGGTCGTTGGATGTTTGTGGTACATTCCTTCGTGTCGGGGGCTGCACTCTCTCCTTTTACATTTAAAAACCACGATAAAAGTCATTATGTTTTGTTTCCTCGTCATAACCTCCTCCACTCCTCCCTCCTTCTCTCTGTCCTCTCCCCTCCCCTCTCTGTCCTCCCTCCTCTCATCTCTCTTTCCTCCCTCTCTCTTTCTCCTCCACTCTCTCTTCCCTTTCCCTTCCCCTCCTCTCTCTCCCTTCTGTCTCTCCCTCCCCTCCTCTCTCTGTCCTTCCTCTCTCTCTCCTCTATCCTCTTCCTCTCTCTCATCCTCTCTTTATCCTTCTCTCCCTCCCTCTCTCTTCTCTTTTCATTTCTTGAGCATGTATAAACTGTGGTTTCAAATTGACTTTTTGTTAATATTTTGATTGTCTCCTCTTTCTCTCTCTCCTCCTTCTGCTTCCCTCCTTTCTTTTTCTCTCACTTTCCCTTCCTCTCTCGATTGTCCTTCCCTCTTCTCTCACTCCTCTTTCTTTTAACTTATCTCCTCCTCCTCTCCTCTTGCCCTGTCTGTCCCTCCTCTCTCTCCTCCTCCTCACATCACCTATTTTCCTCTCTTTTTTTCTACCTCTCTCTCCCTCTCCTCGTCTCTCACTCTTTCCACCCCTCCCCTTTTTTCCTTTCTGTGGTTAAACGTGTAAAGTCATGAGCCCCCCCTCCCTCCATCTGTTTTATTCATCTCGTCTCTTAGTCTCTCCATCCTCTGTCCTCCCTCGCTCACTTCCTCCCTCTCCCTCTCACCTCTCTCTCTATAACTTTACTCCTCTCTCTCTCTCCCTTTATCCATATCTTTTTCTTTCTTCCTCTTTCCCTCTCTTCTCCTGTCTGTCTTTTCTTGTCTCTTCCTCACCCCCTCTTTCTCTTCTCTCCTTTCTCCCCACTCCCCTTCTCTCTCGTCCTCCTCCCCCTCACCCATTTCTCATCCTTTCTCCCTCCCTCCCCCTCTCCTGCTTTTTCCATCTCTCTCTCCATACCCCTCTCCTCGTTTTCTCTCTTCCTCCTCCCCCTCTCTCTCTTCATTTTCTCCTTCCCACCCTTCTCTGTCTCTCACTTCTCTCTCACTCTCTCCTGTTTTCTCCATCTCTCTTTTCTCTCTCCTTTCTCCCCAGTCTCCCCCTCTCTCTTTCTCATCCATTTCTCTTTCTCGCCCCTTCTCTCTGTCAACTCTTTCTTTCTCTCTCCTTTCTTTCCTTTACCCCCACTCCCCATCTCTGTCTCTCTCCTCCCTACCTCTTCCTCCTTCCCCTCTCTCTCTCTTTCTCTCTCTCCGTCCGTGTAAACTCCAGACTCTCAGTCTGATTCCTCGAGAGTCTAAATCTGTCCATCATCTCCGTGTCGTGACAGCAGCTCGTTTCATCATCACACGTTTACTTTTCACATTTTACTCAAACTCTCACTCATTTTTTTATAGTTTCACAATTTTGTTCAAACTTATGAATTTCCTGTTGGACTCGAGATGAACAGAGGAGGAGGAGGAGGAGGAGGAGAAGGAGGAGGAGGAGAAGCAGAAGAAGAATCATCATCAGTTTGTTTTCAGTCCTGTCACTGCTGTGGTATTTTTCACAGCCTTGATACAAACACAATTCTGGATCATAGAGTCATGTTCTGAAACTGTTTGAATCAGTCTGAAGCAGTTTGAAGCAGTGTCAAGTAGTCTGAAGCAGTCTGAAACTGTTTGAAGCAGTCTGAAACTGTTTGAAGCAGTCTGAAACTGTTTGAAGCAGTCTGAAACTGTTTGAAGCAGTCTGAAACTGTTTGAAGCAGTCTGAAGCAGTCCTGTCTGAAGCAGATCAGATTTGACAGTGCTTCATGTGATTGTTTCCAAAATGATCTTTCAAACAGACCCCAGACAGCAGCAGCCGATCGTTTTAAATCAGATTTTCTCACGTTAAGTAAAGAGGTTCCCCAAGGCTCAATTTTAGGCCCGATACTTTTTACTTTTTTTTTTTTGTATTATTCTACTGGTTAAAAATCAAGAGTAAACCACATTCATTTATATGCAGATGATGCTTTTTTTTGTAAGTGCGCCCTCTGCTGGTCAGGCACTTTTAAAACTGCAACAAGATTTTAATGAAACTGAATGTAAATAAGTACGTGATTTTTTTTCTCAAACAAATGTTTAAGCGACGCACAAGCTACAAATCTTTACACACTAAACGGGACATGGATTAAAACTGTCAATCCTTAAAAATATCTTGGATTTTGCCTCGATGAAAACGTATTCTTTTAAAAAACATATCCCAGAATTATGTAACAGTTTAACATCTAAATGATCAGAGTCGATGCGTCCATGATCACTTCCTGTTTGGACGCAGCAGTTAGCACGTTAGCTATTTCCATTTATATAAACAGTCTCTCAACCATAATGTTAACACGTCTAAATTACACAATAAGTTATGATTAGACTGATAAAAATAAATAAATTTCAGGAGGTTTATTTTGTGAAATGAAAACTTAAAGTGAAACGTGTTCGTTCTCGCTGAGATGAGCTGATAAACTCTTTCCTTCTTTCTTCGCCTCACATTTAAAAAAGAGTTAAAGGTGAAGTTTGTCTCTGTGGTGACGGACGAGCAGCAGAAAAGAGACAACAGCCTCGGGTTGTTTCAGCTCTGAGGCCCTCTGAGGTCCTCTGCTTCAGCTCTGAGGTCCTCTGAGGCCCTCTGTGTCAGCTCTGAGGTCCTCTGCTTCAGCTCTGAGGTCCTCTGCTTCAGCTCTGAGGTCCTCTGAGGCCCTCTGTGTCAGCTCTGAGGTCCTCTGCTTCAGCTCTGAGGTCCTCTGCTTCAGCTCTGAGGCCCTCTGAGGTCCTCTGCTTCAGCTCTGAGGCCCTCTGAGGTCCTCTTCAGCTCTGTATTAACACGTGGGCCTCGATGATAAAGGTTTGGACACTGATATAAAGAGTCTGTGGTTTGTCTCAGATTTTACATGAGTCACATTTACACAAACAGGATTAAAGGGACAGTGACATTTACAGAGAAAAGAGACTCCACCGGCCAAGGCACGAGTCAGATCTGTGGAGAGGCGACCTCAGTCACAGCAGGAATTCTGTCCTGATGGCGGCTCGTCAAAAACAGAAAAAAAGGAAATAATATTTGAGCAAATTTATCTCAGTTGAATCTGTGGATTTTGGCTCATCATCAACATCCACCTCCTCTTTCTCTACCTCTATTCATCTCTCTCTCTTTCCTCTCTTCATTTTTCTCTCTTCTCCCTGGAGCGTTCTTCTTTGACACTTTCTTTTCTTTCCTCTCCCTCGTGTTCATTCACTTCCTCGGGCTACGGTGTCAGATCAGGGTCAAAACTCAAACTCACTTTCTGTGTGTCAGTTTGAGCGACACAAAGACGACGTGATGAAGAGCGCCTGAAGAGCACCCGAAGAGCGCCTGAAGAGCGACTGAAGAGCGACTGAAGAGCACCTGAAGAGCACCTGAAGAGCACCTGAAGAGCGACTGAAGAGCACCTGAAGAGCGACTCAAGAGCGACTGAAGAGCGACTGAAGAGCACCTGAAGAGCGACTGAAGAGCACTTGAAGAGCACCCGAAGAGCGACTGAAGAGCGACTGAAGAGCGACTGAAGAGCGACTGAAGAGCACCTGAAGAGCACCTGAAGAGCGACTGAAGAGCGACTGAAGAGCACCTGAAGAGCACCTGAAGAGCGACTGAAGAGCGACTGAAGAGCGACTGAAGAGCGACTGAAGAGCACCTGAAGAGCGACTGAAGAGCACCTGAAGAGCGACTGAAGAGCCCTTGAAGAGCACCCGAAGAGCGACTGAAGAGCACCCGAAGAGCGACTGAAGAGCACCTGAAGAGCACCTGAAGAGCGACTGAAGAGCGACTGAAGAGCACCTGAAGAGCGACTGAAGTGCGACTGAAGAGCACCTGAAGAGCACCTGAAGAGCGACTGAAGAGCACCTGAAGAGCGACTGAAGAGCGACTGAAGAGCGACTGAAGAGCACCTGAAGAGCGACTGAAGAGCACTTGAAGAGCACCCGAAGAGCGACTGAAGAGCACCCGAAGAGCGACTGAAGAGCGACTGAAGAGCACCTGAAGAGCGACTGAAGAGCACCTGAAGAGCACCTGAAGAGCGACTGAAGAGCACCTGAAGAGCGACTGAAGAGCGACTGAAGAGCACCTGAAGAGCACCTGAAGAGCGACTGAAGAGCATCTGAAGAGCGACTGAAGAGCGACTGAAGAGCGACTGAAGAGCACCTGAAGAGCGACTGAAGAGCGACTGAAGAGCACTTGAAGAGCACCCGAAGAGCGACTGAAGAGCACCCGAAGAGCGACTGAAGAGCACCTGAAGAGCGACTGAAGAGCACCTGAAGAGCACCTGAAGAGCACCTGAAGAGCGACTGAAGAGCGACTGAAGAGCACCTGAAGAGCGACTGAAGAGCGACTGAAGAGCGACTGAAGAGCACCTGAAGAGCGACTGAAGAGCGACTGAAGAGCACCTGAAGAGCGACTGAAGAGCACCTGAAGAGCACCTGAAGAGCACCTGAAGAGCACCTGAAGAGCGACTGAAGAGCACTTGAAGAGCACCCGAAGAGCGACTGAAGAGCACCCGAAGAGCGACTGAAGAGCACCTGAAGAGCGACTGAAGAGCACCTGAAGAGCACCTGAAGAGCGACTGAAGAGCGACTGAAGAGCACCTGAAGAGCGACTGAAGAGCGACTGAAGAGCGACTGAAGAGCACCTGAAGAGCGACTGAAGAGCACCTGAAGAGCGACTGAAGAGCGACTGAAGAGCACCTGAAGAGCACCTGAAGAGCACCTGAAGAGCACCTGAAGAGCGACTGAAGAGCACCTGAAGAGCGACTGAAGAGCGACTGAAGAGCGACTGAAGAGCACCTGAAGAGCACCTGAAGAGCACCTGAAGAGCACCTGAAGAGCGACTGAAGAGCACTTGAAGAGCACCCGAAGAGCGACTGAAGAGCACCCGAAGAGCGACTGAAGAGCACCCGAAGAGCGACTGAAGAGCACCTGAAGAGCACCTGAAGAGCGACTGAAGAGCACCTGAAGAGCACCTGAAGAGCGACTGAAGAGCACCTGAAGAGCGACTGAAGAGCACCTGAAGAGCACCTGAAGAGCACCTGAAGAGCACCTGAAGAGCGACTGAAGAGCACCCGAAGAGCGACTGAAGAGCACCTGAAGAGCGACTGAAGAGCACCTGAAGAGCACCTGAAGAGCGACTGAAGAGCACCTGAAGAGCGACTGAAGAGCACCTGAAGAGCACCTGAAGAGCACCTGAAGAGCGACTGAAGAGCACCTGAAGAGCACCCGAAGAGCGACTGAAGAGCACCTGAAGAGCGACTGAAGAGCACCTGAAGAGCACCTGAAGAGCACCTGAAGAGCGACTGAAGAGCGACTGAAGAGCACCTGAAGAGCGACTGAAGAGCACCTGAAGAGCGACTGAAGAGCACCTGAAGAGCGACTGAAGAGCACCTGAAGAGCGACTGAAGAGCACCTGAAGAGCACCTGAAGAGCACCTGAAGAGCGACTGAAGAGCACTTGAAGAGCACCCGAAGAGCGACTGAAGAGCACCCGAAGAGCGACTGAAGAGCACCCGAAGAGCGACTGAAGAGCACCTGAAGAGCGACTGAAGAGCACCTGAAGAGCGACTGAAGAGCGACTGAAGAGCGACTGAAGAGCGACTGAAGAGCACCTGAAGAGCACCTGAAGAGCGACTGAAGAGCACCTGAAGAGCGACTGAAGAGCGACTGAAGAGCACCTGAAGAGCACCTGAAGAGCACCTGAAGAGCACCTGAAGAGCGACTGAAGAGCACCTGAAGAGCACCTGAAGAGCGACTGAAGAGCGACTGAAGAGCACCTGAAGAGCACCTGAAGAGCGACTGAAGAGCACCTGAAGAGCACCTGAAGAGCGACTGAAGAGCACTTGAAGAGCACCCGAAGAGCGACTGAAGAGCACCCGAAGAGCGACTGAAGAGCACCTGAAGAGCGACTGAAGAGCACCTGAAGAGCACCTGAAGAGCGACTGAAGAGCACTTGAAGAGCACCCGAAGAGCGACTGAAGAGCACCCGAAGAGCGACTGAAGAGCACCTGAAGAGCGACTGAAGAGCACCTGAAGAGCACCTGAAGAGCGACTGAAGAGCACCTGAAGAGCGACTGAAGAGCACCTGAAGAGCGACTGAAGAGCACCTGAAGAGCGACTGAAGAGCGCCGGGAGAAGTACAAACCCGCCGTTCACTCTCTCTGGAGCCACAGCCGCCCTGGGACAGACTGATGTGATGGAGCCTGTGGGTCTGGGCCATCAGCTCCTCCACTTTCACTCACAAAATCTCTGCATTTCAACACAAAATAAAATATATATAAAAAGTCAAAACTAACAGGAAATCTAAAACTCTAGGCTCATTTTATTATTTTTTTCACAAATATTTGATGAAAATGTGTCGGCACAGACGTTTTGTAAAAGCAGCTCCACGTCAGAACAACGTCACATAAAGAAGTAAAAGTACTAAAGTAAAGTACTGTCCTGGACTTTACTTTACTGTGAAATTCAAAGTCTCGTCACTTTTTTTATATAAACGTCACAATCTGTAAATCTGTAAATGTGGATTATTGTTCAAATCTGTCGTTTAAAGTGTTTCTAAGCTTGACACAGTTTTTCATTGTTTGTTTGTTACAAAAATACAACATTTTTATATTTTTCTTCTACATAAACTTGTATCACACATTTTTTTGATGGACAGAGGCGTAAAACAGAAGGAGCTGTGTGGAAAAGTAAAAGTACAGGCTGATACTTCATTTAACGTGATTTTTATGGATAAAAAAGACAAAAATGTGCTCAGTTTTACAGTTTGTACTTTTTACTCGAGTACATTTTAGTGTGTACTTTTTACTTTTACTCGAGTAAATTTTACAGTGTGTACTTTTTGCTTTTACTCGAGTACATTTTATAGTGTGTACTTTTACTTTTACTCGAGTACATTTTACAGTGTGTACTTTTTACTTTTACTCGAGTACATTTTACACTACATTTTTGAACAGGACTGAAAAGTAAAAGTATTTTTCATATTATTAGTTTATTTTTATTTTTTTTTACAGTTTGAGCAGCAAAAATTGACAAATAAAAACGATCGATTCTTTTGTTTCTGTTGAACAAAAATTCTGCACAAATCTGTAAAAAAAAACCCCACAAAATCACCACATTTGAAATTTTATAAAACTAAAAATCTGTGAGAAATACTTTTTCTTTTACTTTTTTACTCTTTAAGTACATTTTGAAACAGGTACTTTAATACTTTTACTTAAGTACAGCCTTTCACTTGATACTGATACTTTTACTTGAGTATTTTTTGCTGTAGTATCTGTACTTTTACTTAAGTAGATTCTCTCATTTGATACTTTTACTTAAGTATTTTTTGCTCTAGTATTTGTACTTTTACTTAAGTAGATTATTTCATTTGATACTTTTACTTGTGTATTTTTTGCTCTAATATCTGTATTTTACTTAAATTAATACTTTAATTTAATACTTTCCTTGAGTATTTTCTGTTTTAGTATTTGTACTTTTATTTAAGTAGATTCTTTCATTTGATACTTTTACTTTTACTCAAGTATTTTTGCTGTAGTATCTGTATTTTACTTAAGTAGATACTTTCATTTGATACTTTTACTTGAGTATTTTTTGTTTTTGCTCGAATATCTGTACTTTTACTGCAGTAACAAAACTGAGTACTTCTTCCGTCCCAGTCTGTATTTACTTAATCAGGAGGTGTGTTGTTAGCATGCTAGTTGCTGTTAGCTTTACTGCCTCTTTGTGCTTTTAAACTCATCGTGGTGAGTCATCAGGACGCTCTCGTTGTGTTTTGCTCGTTCCTCTGTGCGGTTGGGGCCGTGGGGTCGGGGGTCAGAGGTCACGTGTTTGTGCTCTGACAGTTTATGGATGATGTAAAAGAGGCGGAGGTCGGGTTTCGCCGTGAGGATGTGTGTGTGCGCGAGTGTGGGATGTGTGTGTGTGCGAGTGTGGGATGTGTGTGTACGAGTGTGTGTATACGAGTGTGTGTGCGAGTGTGTGTATGGGTGTGTACGAGTGTGTGTACGTGTGTGTTTTCGTTTGACTCTGTCTCTTAATGAAACGGAAACAAAATGGCGGAAAAAAACTTTGTAAAACGAGACATTTTGATGGAGGTAAAACTGTAGGATCAGAGTTTTCACATGACTCCTCCCCCTGGAGCCTCTCTACTCCATAAACACCACACACTCTCTCTCTCTCTCTTTTCCCCCCTCTCTCACCCCTCCATCTA
The DNA here is from genome assembly GCF_009829125.3 of Periophthalmus magnuspinnatus. Taxonomy (NCBI): domain Eukaryota; kingdom Metazoa; phylum Chordata; class Actinopteri; order Gobiiformes; family Gobiidae; genus Periophthalmus; species Periophthalmus magnuspinnatus. The sequence continues at coordinate 2,709,782 of NC_047146.1, forward strand.
TCTCACCCCTCCCTCACTTCTCTTTCTTTCCTTCTACATTTGCTCTTTCTCTTCACTCGACCCTCCCCCTCCTCTGCTTGCTCACTTTCTCTTTCTCTCTCTCTCTTTCCTCCTCTCTCCCCTCCCCTCTTTCCCTGTCTTGCTCGTTCTCTCACCCCTCCGAATATCTAATCCCTCCCTTCTCTCTCCTTCCGCATTTGTTCTCTCTCCTACGCCTTTTTTTCCTTTCTCTCTACGCTCAACCCTTTTCCTCCTACATCTGCTCTCTCTCTTTCCACCTCTCTCCTCTCCCCTCTTTCTCTCTCGCTCGTTCTCTCACCCCTCCATCTATCTCATCCCTCCCTTTTTCTTTCTCTCTCATTTTTTCCTTCCACATTTCTCTCTTTCACCTCCGACTCTTTTCCACCATTTCTTCACTCGACCCTCTCCCTCCTCTGCCTGCTCACTCTCTCTTTCCTCCTCTCTCCCCTGCACTCTTTCCCTCTCTCTTGCTCGTTCTCTCACCCCTCTGAATATCTCATCCCTCCCTTCGCTCTCTCTCGCCTACGTCTTTTTTTCTTTCTCTCTACACTCGACCCTCTTCTTCCCACATCTGCTCTTTCTCTCTTTCTCTCCTCTATCACTTCTCCGCCTCTGTTTTGCATCTATCTTCTCCTCTTGAATTTCTTTTTCTCTCCCTCCCTCTCGGTCTTCTCTTTTTATACTCCCATCCCTTCCTCCCCCCCTCTCTTTAACTCTTTCTCTCTTTCTCCCTCCCACTTCCTTCCTCTTTTTATCTTTCTTTTCTAGCCCCCCTCTCTCTATTTCTCTCTCTCTCTTCATTCTCTCCTCCCTCTCAGTCCTCTATTCTCTCCTCCCTCTCTCTATAACTCCTCCCATTCCCCCACCCCTATTTTTAACTGTCTCTCTCTCTCCTCTTCTCTTTCTATCCTCCATATCTGCCTCTCTCACCCCATCTATCTCATTCTCTCTCCCTCTCTCTCTTGCTCTCTTTTTCTCTTCCTCCTCTCTTCTTGGTACCCCTCTTCCCCTCTTCTCTCTCTCCCTCTCTTCCTTTCTCTCCTCCTTCGCTCCTCCCTCTCGCCCTCTGTGTTACTCTCTCTCTTCTCTCTTTTTATATTCCCTTTCTCTCTATCTTTAACCCCTCCTTTTCTCCCCCTCCCCTCCTTTACATTCTCTCTCTATCTCTCCCCTCCTCTTTTTCTGTTCTCTCTCTCCTCTGTCTCTCCCTCTTTCTTAAACTCCTCCTTTTCGTCTTTTTTTTTTTTTTAGATTTCTGGACAATGACTCATGAAGTGAAGCCCCTGAAACTTTCCACAAAACTCAGCCCATGTCCCAAGACCAGGACTAAACCAGGACTAAACCAGGACTAGACCGGGACTAAACCGGGACTAGACCGGGACTAGACCGGGACTAGACCGGGACTAGACCGGGACTAAACCAGGACTAAACCAGGACTGAACCAGGACTGAACCAGGATTGAACCAGGACTAAACCAGGACTAAACCAGGACTGAACCAGGACTGAACCAGGATTGAACCAGGACTAAACCAGGACTAAACCAGGACTGAACCAGGACTGAACCAGGACTGAACCAGGATTGAACCAGGACTAAACCAGGACTAAACCAGGACTGAACCAGGACTGAACCAGGACTAAACCAGGACTGAACCAGGACTGAACCAGGACTAAACCAGGACTAAACCAGGACTAAACCAGGACTGAACCAGGACTGAACCAGGACTGAACCAGGATTGAACCAGGACTGAACCAGGACTAAACCGGGTCTAAACCGGGTCTAAACCGGGACTGAACCGGGACTGAACCGGGACTGAACCGGGACTGAACCGGGACTGAACCGGGACTAAACCGGGACTAAACCGGGACTGAACCGGGACTGAACCGGGACTGAACCGGGACTAAACCAGAACTGAACCAGGACTAAACCAGGTCTAAACCAGGACTGAACCAGGACTGAACCAGGACTGAACCAGGACTAGACCAGGACTAGACCAGGACTGGACCAGGACTAGACCAGGACTGAACCAGGACTGAACCAGGACTGAACCAGGACTAAACCAGGACTAAACCAGGACTGAACCAGGACTGAACCAGGACTGAACCAGGACTGAACCAGGACTAAACCAGGACTAAACCAGGTCTAAACCAGGACTGAACCAGGACTGAACCAGGACTGAACCAGGACTGAACCAGGACTAAACCAGGACTAAACCAGGACTGAACCGGGTCTAAACCGGGACTAAACCGGGACTGAACCGGGACTGAACCGGGACTGAACCGGGACTGAACCGGGACTGAACCGGGACTGAACCAGGACTAAACCAGGACTAGACCAGGACTAGACCAGGACTAGACCAGGACTGAACCAGGACTGAACCAGGACTGAACCAGGACTGAACCAGGACTAAACCAGGACTGAACCAGGACTGAACCAGGACTGAACCAGGACTAAACCAGGACTAAACCAGGACTAAACAAGGACTGAACCAGGACTAAACCAGGACTAAACCAGGACTGAACCAGGAATAAACCAGGACTGAACCAGGACTGAACCAGGACTAAACCAGGACTAAAAACAGGACTAAACCAGGACTAAACCAGGACTGAACCAGGAATAAACCAGGACTGAACCAGGACTGAACCAGGACTAAACCAGGACTAAAAACAGGACTAGACCAAGACTGAACCAGGGTTAAACCAGGACTGAACAAGGTCTTCTATCTCTCCCTGGAGAAGAACAGGTCAAAACTTGACCTTAAACTTCTTGAGTCCACGTCTCTGTCCCTGTGGAGCAGGTCGTGGGTGTAGATCCAGATGGATGTAACTCCACAAAATGAATGAAATGTGGCTCTCGCTGAAAATAATCAGGAGACGTCATCGGTGGCACCAGGACACCTCAGGTCAGAGGTCGATGATCGACTTTGTTGTCGTGTCATGTGACCTCCGGCCGTGTGAAGAGAGGGGCAGAGCTGTAGAGCACCACCTGGTGGTGAGTTGGATCTGCTGGTGGAGGAGTCCTCTTGAACTCACGCCTTTGGGAGAGTTTCTCCCTGATTCCAGGGACCACCTTTCCTCGTCTGTTGTCGACGCAGCTGCTCGTGGCTGTGGTCATAAGGTTTGCAGTTCTTGTCACCATGGCAACCCTCGAACCCGGTGGTGGACACTGGCCGTAAGGGATGTCATCAGGCTGAAGAGGGAGTCCTATTGAGCCTTTTTGGCTCGTGGGACTCCTGAGGCGGCTGACGAGTGCCGGGGTGCCAAGTGTGCCGCGGCTCGTGCTGTTGAAGTGGCAAAAACTCTGGGTTGGGAGGAGTTTGGGGAGGTCATGGAGGAGGAGGAGGAGGAGGACTATCGGACGGCCTCAAAGAGATTCTGGCAAACTGTCCGACACCTCAGGAGAGAGAAGCAGTGTGTTCACAGTGCGGGTGGAGAGCTGCTGACCTCGACTGGGGATGATGTTGGACCTCCAAATCTGAGGTCATGGTTCTCGACTGTAAAAAGGTGGTGCCTTCTCCAGGTGGAGAGTCTCTGCTTCGAGTGGAGGAGTTCAAGAATCTCAGGGTCTTGTTCTCCAGTGAGGGAAGGATGGAGCGTGAGATTGACAGTTGGATCAGCGTCTGCAGTGATGCGGTCACTGTATCGGTCCGTTGTGGTAAAGAAGGAGCTGAGTCAAAAGGCAAAGCTCTGGATTTACCTCAGTCTACGTTCCTGCCCTCACCTATGGTCATGAGCTCTGGGTAATGACCGAAAGGACAAGATCGCGGATACAAGCGGCTGAAATGGGCTTCCTCTGCAGAGTGGCCGGGCGCACCCTTAGGGATAGGGTGAGGAGCTCAGTCACACGGGAGGAGCTCGGAGTAGAGCCGCTGAGGCTCGGGCATCTGCTCAGGATGCCTCCTGGACGCCTCCCTAGGGAGGTGTTCTGGGCATGTCCCACTGGGAGGAGGCCCCGGGGAAGACCCAGGACACGCTGGAGGGACTATGTCTCTCTGGGAACGCCTTGGGGTCCCACCGCAGGAGCTGGAGGACGTGTCTGGGGCGAGGAAAGTCTGGGAGTCTCTGCTTAGACTGCTGCCCCCGGAGAAGAGGAAGAAGATGGATGGATGGAACGTCATGACTCATACTTGAATCTGATTGGTCGAAACATTACATCAGCAGAACAAGCAGAAATCAAACTTTTGTTAACCTCCCTCTCTCTCTCTCTAAATGTCCCTGTGTGTTTCTCCTCCTCTCATCCCTTCTCTCCTTTTATTTCCCTTCTTTCCCTGTCTTTCCTCTCCCCTCCCTCCCTGTCCTCTCCCTCTCTCCTGATGTCCTGCAGTAGTTGTCCTCTCCTCCCCTCCTCCTCCTCCCTCTCTCCTCTTCTCCTCCCCTCCTCCTCTCTCTCTCTCCTCTTCTCTTTTCCTCCCCTCCTCTCCTCTCTCTCCTCCTCCTCTCCTCCTCCTCTCGTCCCATGTCCCCGTGTTGGACCGTTTGTCTCACATTCCTGTCGTCCTGACAGACTTTGTGCTGGGACTTGTTCTGTTTTTGTAGAGACAGAAAAAGAGAGTTCAGGTCTGACATAAAGCTCCACTGTGGAACTTTTCAGGTGAAGGCTCTGCTGCTCACCTGTCTCTCATCTATCGTCATGGAGACAGGCATTTGACACCACCAAGCCAAGTTACACGTCAGATCTGCGGAGAGGGGACCATGGTTGTATAGTAAGACTCAGGGCCCGAGCCTTTAGGGGGCGCTCTCCACACAAGTGTAAGAGTATAAAGACACAAGTATAACAGTATAAAAACACAAGTATAACAGTATAAAAACACAAGTATAAAAGTATAAAAGTATAAAAACACAAATATAAAAGTATAAAAACACAAGTATAAAAGTATAAAAACACAAGTGTAAAAGTATAAAAACACAAATATAAAAGTATAAAAACACAAGTATAAAAGTATAAAAACACAAGTGTAAAAGTATAAAAGTATACAAACACAAGTATAAAAGTATAAAAACACAAATATAAAAGTATAAAAACACAAGTGTAAAAGTATAAAAGTATAAAACACAAGTATAAAAGTATAAAAACACAAGTATAACAGTATTTTAAAAACACAAGTATAAAAGTATAAAAACACAAGTATAAAAGTATAAAAACACAAGTATAAAAGTATAAAAACACAAGTGTAAAAGTATAAAAGTATAAAAACAAGTATAAAAGTATAAAAACACAAGTATAAAAGTATAAAAACACAAGTATAAAAGTATAAAAACACAAGTGTAAAAGTATAAAAGTATAAAAACACAAGTATAAAAGTATAAAAACACAAGTATAACAGTATTTTAAAAACAAAAGTATAACAGTATTTTAAAAACACAAGTATAAAAGTATAAAAACACAAGTATAAAAGTATAAAAACACAAGTATAAAAGTATAAAAACAAGTATAAAAGTATAAAAACACAAGTATAAAAGTATAAAAACACAAGTATAAAAGTATAAAAACACAAGTATAACAGTATTTTAAAAACACAAGTATAACAGTATTTTAAAAACACAAGTATAAAAGTATAAAAACACAAGTATAAAAGTATAAAAACACAAGTATAAAAGTATAAAAACACAAGTGTAAAAGTATAAAAGTATAAAAACACAAGTATAAAAGTATAAAAACACAAGTATAACAGTATTTTAAAAACAAAAGTATAACAGTATTTTAAAAACACAAGTATAAAAGTATAAAAACATGTGAGGGTGGGGGGTTTTCCAGAGAAATATAAAAATTGTGGTGCATTTTACTGTGCTCCAGTCGAGTAAAATTAACTTATATTTATCAATTCTTTATGTCATAAAATGCAGAATTGGACAGAGTTGTACTTAAGCAGAGAACAGTTACTTCAAAATCATATCACTCCAGACGTACAAAGTGTTGATCCAAGTTAAGAGTCACATAAGAGAAAGATCCTGGACATCAGATTTAGAATCATCAGATCATTTGGACTGAACATTAAATCAGACGATTTTAAGATCACATTTTTATTTTTTCTGTCAGGATTTGGAGGCTGTGATTTCACAAAAATTATATTAATGAGTCAGTGGGCCGTTGATACCAAGAGCCGATCCCACTGTATCTGTGGCTCTTGTTTGACTCTGGCTCATCTCTCACAGAGCAGTGACCTCTGACCTTAAAGCTGCACACTGCACATTAAGAGCAGCTTTAATCACAAGTGACACATCAAATATACAAATATTTAGCATCTAAATGCTTTTATATTTCACAGAGGATCAGCTCAGTGCAGTGTTTACAATAGTAGCATGCTAATGTTGCTAAAGTTGCTAATATTGCTAACATTGCTAAGTGGAGCTGGTGATTATTTGTTTCTGCTGCAGTGAAACTTTTGATAACAAACACATTTAAAAAGATGAACAACAGGAACAAATGAAACACAACACCCACTGTGATGTTAGCGCGTTAGCATATTAGCAGTTAGCGCGTTAGCAGTTAGCGCGTTAGCATGTTAGCGGTTAGCGCGATAGCAGTTAGCTCAGAGGAGCACAGTCTGCAAGAGGAAGGGGTAAATATTAAAGCCAGGAGCTGATCTAAATAAATTATATTTAAATTATATAAAACTAGAGTGATTTAAGACGATTTAGGACAAAAACAGACAGTATAATGTAAACAGACTCACCTCTGTCCTCTGTGCTCTGTCCTCTGTCCTCTGTCCTCTGTCCCAGCAGAATAAACCACACTCACCGATCAGGAACAGCATCCAGTCCATCCGCACATCAGGTCCTCTGCTCCTCAGTCCATCATGATCTTCACTCGGTTCCATGAGCCGCTCCGGGTCCAGATGTCTCTAGTTTAACTTGTCCAAACATCCACAGTGTCCTCAGTCGCGTACTTCCTTTGTTTTGTCCGTTTCGTCATGTTTAAAACGCAAAACTGCTGCGTAAAATTACGCAATACGCGCGCATAATTTTACGCGCGGATCTTTATATCCAGTCTCGTGTTTTTACGCGGAGAAGTGACGGAACAGATTTCACTTTCCTGCAGCAGATTGGACATGGAGGCTCTAACTTCCTTTGTGGACATAATTTCTTGACTGGATTATATTCTCTGGACCTTTACGGAACGAATGAGACCAACTTTGTGTGAATATGTTGATGTTTGACAGAACCAGAGCCTCAATGGTAAGTGAAGTCCAAATCCACATTTCTGACGTCTCTGTAAAAACGTCTTTCCTGTCAGCACTGTGGTGATTCGAGGTGTAAATGGTTTACATATTCACAAAGATGAATGTCGTATCTTTCATTTGATGTGTAGATTGTTTGTGTGGGTGACGCAGAAATACACGTACATTGCTGTAAAGTTGTAACGTGTAACGCGCGCGGGCCGTCGGAACGATAAAGGGTTACGTTGTCGGCGCTCGAGTGACGGAAATGTAACCGAGAGAATCCGGTCATTTTTCAAAATAAAAGATTTTTCAAAATAAAAGATTTTTCAGACTCAGATAATAAATACAACGGAAATAATGTCCACACTCTGCCCGACTCAAACACAAATGTAGCAGCTCAGATTTAACTATTGGAAATAAAACACACGTAATCGATTAAGAAGGATATTTAGACTCGTATAAACACCCGAGCGCCGTTTAGTTTTCAAAAATAAACTTTCCAATCATAATTTTCAGTATAAATGTCCAGGCTCTTGGGGGGCCCCCTGGAGGCTGCGGGGCCCTAAGCAGCTGCTCAGTCTGATTAAAGTCCACGGAATTAAATAAATGTAACATAGACACTTACATATTTAATGCCAGACTACAGGGTATTCCAGGCACAGCGGTAACATCTCCATGGAGACAAGCAGCAGGCAAGACCCTCGACCAGAAAAGCTGCACAGTGTGTCTTTAAATGTACATTATATGAAGCAGCAAACACAGAGCAGTTGGACAGTTCACCAAAAACAACCTGTTAACACGAGTCTCTTTGCTCTCTGTGCTAAGCCCCTCCCCCTTCAGAGCACTATCACAACACAATCAGCTGCATCCCACATAACATCAGGTTTGTGAAGTCGTAGTGCACAGTTTTGTATCACGTTTTTGTATATTTATGGAGGATTGCCGCGTGGGAGCGTGGGCGGTGTCGGCTTGTGGGCGGAGCCTCGTACAGGGTCTTAAGAATAGATGACTCAAACATGCACGGATGACGTCTAAAAGCTCCTCAGACGTGTTTTTGATGAAGAAACAACATTATAACACAGTAGAAGGCTAAAAAAAACACACACACACATTTTGTATAATACCTCCTCTTTAAGAAAAAATAAAAAATAGAACAAAGTAAGTACAGCGCATTGGACGTGTCTGGAGGTCAGGGAATACCGGAGAATAAAGATGAGTCAAACATGCACGAGTCAGTCCAAACACAACATCAGAGTCTCAAAAAAGAAGGAGGACACTTATAAAACGATGCAAAACTCTTCAAAGTGAGAGTGTGTTTTGCGGCGTGGATCTGCTGTGACTCTTGTTTTATTCAGTGTGGTCCACAGGGCTGAGTCTGGCCCTCGCTTCGGCCCCTGGGGGACGATCCCGGGGCCGATCGGAGGAAATGGGGTCCAGGTAAAACCAACACGGCGCCGCACTCCGGCTCTCGTGTTACAAAGAGCCAGCATTAGCGTTAGCATTGGTGTTAGCATGTTAGCGACATCCGAAACCACATGTAAGAAAATAAACGTTTCCTCCTCCTCCTCCTCCTCCTCCTCGTGTCTGTGATGGCTCAGACACTCCGACTTCCTCTGGACCGTCTGCTTCTGGAGAGTTTCAGCTGAATGATGTAACTGCACAGGTGTCTAAAGGTACATTGTGGAGCTTTTCTCATGGAAGGTCTGCCGTCTGCTCGTCTCCACGGTGATGTTTTTGCGTTACACGTTTGTTTACAGTGTTTACGTTGTTAAGAAATGCCTGTAATTTGCTCGTCATAGTCCACTGCTCTGTGCTCACTTTGTTCTACAGGTTTATTTTCTTATTCTGCAGATATTTAAAAAAATAAAATAAAAACTAAAATAATAATAATAATAATAATAATAAATACAAAATAAATATATATATAATAAAATATAAATAATAATAATAATATTTTTTATAATAATAATTTTAATAATAATAATAATAATTTTAATAATAATAATAATAAATACAAAATAAATAAATATATATATAATAAATTATAAATAAATAATACAAATCAATAAATAAATACAAAATCTGCTGCTCACTCGTTCACTTCACTTTAGACTGTCCCAAACCTCCTGCCTTAGTCCAGATGATGATGAAGAGGAGGAGACGAGGAGGAGAACAGGAGAGGACATGGAGAGGAGTAGGGGACATGGAAGAGAGGAGAAGGCGGAAGAGGAGGGGACATTGAGGAGAGAAGGGGAGGAGCAGGAGGAGGAGGAATAGGAGGAGAGGCAAGGATGGGACATGGAGGAGAAGAGCAGTAGGAGAGAAGAGGAGGAGGGGACATGAAGGAGTGGAGGAGGAGGAGGGGAAGAGAGGGGGAGGAGAGGAGGGAGAGAAGAGGAGTGTACATGTAGGAAAGGAGGGGGGAGGAGGGGAGCAGGAGGAGAAGCGAAGAGAGGATGAGAGAAGTGGAGGGTACATGGAGGAAGAGAGAAGAAAGGGACATGGTGGAGAGGAGGAGGAGAGGAGGGAGAGGAGAGGAGGAGGGAACTTGGAGGAGATGAGGAGGAGGGGGGAGAAGAGGAGGCGGAGAGGAGGAAGAGAAGAGGAGTGTACATGGAGGAGAGGAGTGGGGGAGGAAGGGAGCAGGAGGAGAAGGGAAGAGAGGAGGGAGAGAAGAGGAGGGAGAGAAGAGGAGGGTACATGGAGGAGGAGAAAGAGACATGGTGGAGAGCAGGACGAAGAGGGGAGGAAGAGATAAGGAGGGTACATGGCAGAGAAGAGGAGTGTAGGAGAATAGGAGGAGGAGAGGGAGAGGAGAAGAGTAGGGGATATGGAGGAAGAGTATAAGAGGAGAGGAGGAAGTGACATGGTGGAGAGGAGGAAGAGAGAGGGAATAGAAGAGGAGAAAGGGACACAGAGGAGAAGAGGGAGGGGAGAGGAGTAGGGTACATGGAGGAAGAGAGGAGGAAGAAAAGAGGAGGGGACATGGAGGAGAAGAGGAGAGAGGGGGAGGAGAGGAGTAGGGCACATGAAGGAGAGGAGAGAGTGTTTTTTCCTCCTCGATTGTCCCGGTGCTGCTCCTCTGAGTCAAACACATGTGTCACCGTGGAAACAGAGAGGTCATCCACAGCTCGCCGTGTTTATGACGAGGATTAGTCACATGAAAACTGTCTTTGTCCACACGGGAGAGATTTTCCAAAGTACAAACTCTGAAGTGTACGTGTGTTTAAAGCGAATGCTCCTACAGACGGACTGAAGTACAAACACTGCAAAGTCTTACACAGGTTTTTTTTTAGCTTTCCACCTCGTTCTAACGCTGTTCCTTCATCAAAAACACGTCTGAAGATGTTTTAGACGTCATCCACGCATGTTTGAGTCATCTAGAGATCTCTCCCGGTCCCCTGTATGATTCCGTACGAGGCTCCGCCCACGAGTCTACATCACCCACGCTCCCACACGACAATCCTCCATAAATATACAAAAACATGACACAAAACTGTGCACTATGACGCGACAAACCTGATGTGATGTGCAGGAGTTTTATTAGTGGGATGCAGCTGAAGGGGGAGGGACTTAGCACAGAGAGCAACAAGAAGAGTGACTCATGTTAATATGTTTTTTTTTGGGGTGAATATGGCATTTTTAAACTAATAAAAGGAAACATGGTGATTTAAATATGTTATGTGTTACAGTTAATGCCCCAAAGAAGTTAAAAAAAACAAAAAAAACACCTCCTCTTTAATATTAATGTTTGTTTTTTTAAATATCAGTCGTTCCTCTCACTGTCCCTCTCCTGCATTAATCTTCCGCTCATGTGTGTTTTCCACGTTGTTATTAGCAGGTCGTGATAGTGAAAGCAGACGGCCCCTACAGCCCCGTTTAAAATGCAGGTTGGCAGAAAACTGAGGACATTCTTCAGTTTGTCTGAGAAAAAAAAAAAAAAAAAAGTTTAAAGAGGAGCCAAGACTTATATCACACAAGTATTTACTGAAATGAAGCGACGCGAAGACATGAACAGGCCCCTCCCACATCGACTTAAAGAGGAGGTATTTACTTCTGTGGGGTATTAAAGAGGAGGTATTTACTTCTGTGGGGTATTAAAGAGGAGGTATTTACTTCTGTGGGGTATTAAAGAGGAGGTATTTACTTCTGTGGGGTATTAAAGAGGAGGTATTTACTTCTACGGGGCATTAAAGAGGAGGTATTTACTTCTGTGGGGTATTAAAGAGGAGGTATTTACTTCTGTGGGGTATTAAAGAGGAGGTATTTACTTCTGTGGGGTATTAAAGAGGAGGTATTTACTTCTATGGTATTAAAGAGGAGGTATTTACTTCTGTGGGGTATTAAAGAGGAGGTATTTACTTCTACGGGGCATTAAAGAGGAGGTATTTACTTCTGTGGGGTATTAAAGAGGAGGTATTTACTTCTGTGGGGTATTAAAGAGGAGGTATTTACTTCTGTGGGGTATTAAAGAGGAGGTATTTACTTCTGTGGGGTATTAAAGAGGAGGTATTTACTTCTGTGGGGTATTAAAGAGGAGGTATTTACTTCTGTGGGGTATTAAAGAGGAGGTATTTACTTCTGTGGGGTATTAAAGAGGAGGTATTTACTTCTGTGGGGTATTAAAGAGGAGGTATTTACTTCTATGAGGTATTAAAGAGGAGGTATTTACTTCTGTGGGGTATTAACTGTAACATCACATATTTTGATCACCATGTTTCCTTTTATTGTTTTGAAAATGCCATTTTCACCCAAAAAAATGCATCAACATGAGCCTCTCCTCTCTCTTTGCTCTCTGTGCTAAGCCCCTCCCCCTTCAGAGCACTGTCTCAACACAATCAGCTGCATCGCACTAATGAAACTACTGCACATCACACTAGGTTTGTCACGTCATAGTGTACAGTTTTGTATCATGTTTTTGTATATTTATGGAGGATTGTCGCGTGGGAGCGTGGCTGATGTACTTGTGGGCGGAGCCTCGTACAGGATCTTACAGCTAACAGTAAAGAGGGTTGAAATAGAGCGCTAGAGAGATCACTAGATGACTCAAACATGCATGGATGACATTTAAAAACCTCTTCAGACGTGTTTTTGACGAGGGAACAACATTATAACATGTTTTTTTTTTGTTTGTTTTTTTTTTTTATGACAACAATAATAAAATCTTGCATCTTGAGTCTGTCCAAATCCCACAGTCGAGTCACAAAACAAAAGTTTGAAACGACATAAAAACATCCTGGTTCAGTCACATGTGTGCGTGTGTAATCTCTCTTAATACTCCTGTCCGGACTCGTTCCCCGTGTCAGATGTGCAAATACGAGTCGTGTTCCTCTCGTCTCTGATCCTCCGTTTTGCCTCGTCCAGAGTCACATGTGGCTCACATCTGCGGCACATTCTTCCCGTTCAACACCAGAACAAGAACTTATCCGAATGTGAGGGACGGAAACTTTAGGAACGTTTAGCAACAACTGTGATGACGATTTGTGGTCAGTGAAGCAATGCTGACTCACATAAAGGCGTCTAATTATAACTGTTCTGCAGTTCAGACAAACTTTGGCTCATGTTAGCATCGTGTTAGCATCGTGGTTATGAATAATTTTACACAAGGACATATTCTGTTTGTTCACCGTTTGGCCCGGGGCGCGACTTATGTGTGAAATATGTTTTTTTCTTCATTATTATGCATTTTTTGACTGGTGCGACTTATACTCCAGAACGACTTATACTCCAGAACGACTTATACTCCAGAACGACTTATACTCCAGAACGACTTATACTCCAGAACGACTTATACTCCAGTACGACTTATACTTCGAGGCGACTTATACTCCAGAACGACTTATACTCCAGAACGACTTATACTCCAGAACGACTTATACTTCGAGGCGACTTATACTCCAGAGCGACTTATACTTCGAGGCGACTTATACTCCAGAGCGACTTATACTCCAGAGCGACTTATACTCCAGAACGACTTATACTCCAGTACGACTTATACTTCGAGGCGACTTATACTCCAGAGCGACTTATACTCCAGAACGACTTATACTCCAGAACGACTTATACTCCAGAACGACTTATACTTCGAGGCGACTTATACTTCGAGGCGACTTATACTCCAGAGCGACTTATACTCCAGAGCGACTTATACTCCAGAACAACTTATACTGCGGTGCGACTTATACTTCGGTGCGACTTATACTTCGGTGCGACTTATACTCCGGTGTGATTTATACTCCGGGACATTCCCGTTTTTACCGTTGTCAGGGTTAGGTTGGTCAAATATAGAGACACCTAGGACATTTCTTGTGTAAAATGGGACAAACGTTTGTTTTTGAATCTGCTGGGACAGAGGACACAAGGCTCAATACAGAATGAAACTTATCTAACTCACCATTTCCTTTAAATCGTTTTTATTGCTCAAAACTTAACAAACACACCACATGAGCGGGTCACCTCTCCACAGATCTGACCTGTAACTCGGCGTTTTGGCGTCACCTGCTCGTTTCCGCAGACAGAGATCCGTTTAATGTCATAATATGGAACATTCCAAAGCAGTAGCGTCGTCACGGAGAGCAGCTGCTGGTGGAGGTACATTTACTGCACTTTTACGAATGCCGCGTATTTAATTTGCAATTTATATTTTTACAATCTGAAGTGCAGATCTGAAACGTGTCCAAGAGTCAACGTTTGAGACGCAAATCTGAACTGAAAATGAATCCAAGAGTCTCAGACATTTCAGGACATGTTTGTAGAGACAGAGCATCTTTAACACGGAATAAAGACGCCACGGAGACGCAGGGAGGGCATCTGACACAGGGACAGGGACAGGGACGATTAAGCTACAGGGTGAGCAGCTTAATCACAGGATGGAGACGCAGGGAGGGCATCTGACACAGGGAGGACAGAGTAAATTAAAGGGTTTGATAATTGTGAGAAGTTAAAGTGGTGTCTGAAGTATTCTTTCAAAAGTCCCAGAGAATGACTCAGGAGAGGAGGAGGAGCGGGTGAGGAGGAGGAGAGGAGCGGGTGAGGAGGAGGAGAGGAGCGGGTGAGGAGGAGGAGAGGAGCGGGTGAGGAGTGGGAGAGGAGGAGGAGAGGAGGAGGAGAGGCGCGGGAGAGGAGTGGGGGAGGAGCGGGAGAGGACCAAGAGAGGAGCGTGAGAGGAGGAGAAGAGGAGAAGAGGAGGAGAGGAGCAGTAGAGGAGTGGGAGGAGCAGCAGAGGAGCGGGGGAGGAGCAGGGGACGAGGGGGAGAGGAGCGGGGGCTGGAGTTGTGTTCACTCTCCCACTGAGACTGTTGAGTTATTTCCTGCACTTAACTCTCAGAGACCAGGAGTCGAACCCACAACCTCCTCAGAGCTGTCACCTCAGGTCTGAGTCAGGTCTGAGTCAGGTCTGAGTCAGGTCTGAGTCAGGCCTGAGTCAGGTCTGATCCAGGTCTGATCCAGGTCTGAGTCAGGTCTGAGTCAGGTCTAAGTCAGGTCTGAGTCAGGCCTGAGTCAGGCCTGACTCAGGTCTGATCCAGGTCTGATCCAGGTCTGAGTCAGGTCTGAGTCAGGTCTAAGTCAGGTCTGAGTCAGGCCTGAGTCAGGTCTGATCCAGGTCTGATCCAGGTCTGAGTCAGGTCTCAGTCAGGTCTGAGTCAGGTCTGAGTCAGGTCTGGGTCAGGTCTGATCCAGGTCTAAGTCAGGTCTGATCCAGGTCTGAGTCAGGTCTTTAGCAGCTGCACATCGATTTGTTCAATATTTACAAATGTGTGAGTTTTTTTTTTGTGATGAAACAGGAAACAGCTGGAGAGTTCACGAGGTGTGAGAGACGAGCGTGCACGTGAGGAGGGGCGTGCACGTGAGGAGGGACGTGCACGTGAGGAGAGACGTGCACGTGAGGAGGGGCGTGCACGTGAGGAGGGGCGTGCACGTGAGGAGAGACGTGCACGTGAGGAGGGGCGTGCACGTGAGGAGGGGCGTGCACGTGAAGAATTAATGAGAGGGACTAAACCAGGACTAAACCAGAACTAAATGAGAACTAAACCAAGACTGAACTAGGACTAAACCAGGACTAAACCAGGACTAGCCCAGGACTAAACCAGGACTAGCCCAGGACTAAACCAGGACTAACCCAGGGGCCGTAGGAGCGTGCTCGAGGCGTGTGGACGTGGGGAATGTCGGGGTCTAAAGCTCCAGGAGGAAAATGTAATGTGGCGAATCTAATGAGAAAGACATCTGTTTATGTCCCGCCCACAAAACCACAACAACCAATCACAGCACAGGAAAAAAGGACTCCCAAGAAGCTGGAGTGAAGTGTTCTCAAGGAAGAAAGGAAATGGACTAAACCAGGTCTAAACCTGGTCTAAACCTGGTCTAAATCAGGTCTAAACCAGGTCTAAACCAGGTCTAAACCAGGTCTAAACCAGGACTAAGCCAGGACTGAACCAGGACTAAACAAGGTCTACACCAGGTCTACACCAGGTCTAAACCAGGTCTAAACCAGGTCTAAATCAGGTCTAAACCAGGTCTAAACCAGGTCTAAATCAGGTCTAAACCAGGACTAAGCCAGGACTGAACCAGGACTGAACCAGGACGACATCAGGACTAAATCAGGTCTAAACCAGGTCTAAAACAGGACTAAACCAGGTCTAAATCAGGTCTAAACCAGGTCTAAACCAGGTCTAAACCAGGACTTAACCAGGACTAAACCAGGTCTAAACCAGGACTAAATCAGGACTAAACCAGGTCTCAATCGTGAATTACAGCCTTGTTGTTGAAATAGTCAGACTTTGGTCTTTATTTGATCTTAGTTAAACTGTTTATTCGATGTTGTCCAGTTTTAGTCCAGTTTAAATCCAGTTTTAGTCCAGTTTAAGTCCAGTTTTAGTCCAGTTTAAGTCCAGTTTTAGTCCAGTTTTAGTCCAGTTTTAGTCCAGTTTAAGTCCAGTTTAAGTCCAGTTTAAGTCCAGTTTAAGTCCAGTTTTAGTCCAGTTTTAGTCCAGTTTCAGTCCAGTTTTAGTCCAGTTTTAGTCCAGTCTAAGTCCTCGTCTCTGTGTCTGATTTAAGTCTCATGTCCCTGCGCTCGTCTCTTGTGACCTTTGCCCTCTCATGGAGGCCTAATGTGTTTGTTGAACTACACCTAAAACTACGATTTGTAAATATTTAGCGACAGTTGACGCGTCTTTAGAGCGAGACGTGTTTGTCGAGTGGAGCGACGCTAGTGCTAACGCTAAACACACAGAGGTTTACGACGACGAGCCGCCGACGTTTGAACAGCTGAGTCCTGGTTTAGTCCTGGTTTAGTTCTACTTAAGACCTGGTGTACTCCTGTGGTGTACTTCTGTCCAGCCATGGCTTAGAGAGGGTTTAGTCCGGTTTTAGTCCTAGTTTAGTCTTATTGGAGTCCTGATTTAATCCTGGTCTATTCCCGCTTTAGCCCTGGTTATTAATGGTTTAGACCTCATTTAGTCCCGGTCGTTTAGTCCCAGTTTAGTCCCGGTTCAGTTCTGGTTTAGTACCGGTTTAGTCCCGGTTCAGTCCCGGTTTAGTCCCGGTTCAGTTCTGGTTTAGTCCCGGTTTAGTCCCCGTTTAGTCCCAGTTCAGTCCCGGTTTAGTCCCGGTTCAGTTCCGGTTCAGTCTTGGTTCAGTCCCGGTTTAGTCCCGGTTCAGTCCCGGTTTAGTCCCGGTTCAGTTCCGGTTCAGTCTTGGTTCAGTCCTGGTTCAGTTCTGGTTCAGTCCCGGTTTAGTCCCGGTTCAGTCCCGGTTTAGTCCCAGTTTAGTCCCGGTTCAGTTCTGGTTTAGTCCTGGTTTAGTCCCGGTTTAGTCCTGGTTTAGTCCAGGTTCAGTTCTGGTTCAGTCCTGGTTTAGTCCTGGTTTAGTCCTGTTTTATTGTTGTCTTTTGTCCGGTGGTTCAGACTAAAGTACGTGGCTCCTCCCTCTTTTACGACACAGTTCCATCTGGATTCCTCACAGACTTTACAGGACTCTCTTTAAGTGACGCCCAGTGGGAGGGTCACAGGGTCTGAACAGGTCAAAGGTCGATCTATCGCTAAATATTTAAGAGAATGTGGTAATGAAGTAAATACCTCCTCTTTAATACCCCACAGAAGTAAATACCTCCTCTTTAATACCCCGTAGAAGTAAATACCTCCTCTTTAATACCCCATAGAAGTAAATACCTCCTCTTTAATACAACATAGAAGTAAATACCTCCTCTTTAATACCCCATAGAAGTAAATACCTCCTCTTTAATACCCCACAGAAGTAAATACCTCCTCTTTAATACCCCATAGAAGTAAATACCTCCTCTTTAATACCCCACAGAAGTAAATACCTCCTCTTTAATACCCCATTGAAGTAAATACCTCCTCTTTAATACCCTATAGAAGAGAAATACCCCCAAGTCTCTTTAAAATACAGTATATACTTGTTGTGTGATATTGATCCTCTGCTGACCTTTGACCTTTCTATTCCCGTCAGTCTAAACTTACTCTGTGTTTCTAACGGAGACCACCTACTGTGCACCGCCCACCCACCGCCGTACTATTACTACTACTACTCCTACTGCTACTTTTACTGCCCTCGTATACCCGCATACCAGTACCCTTCTCCTTGTGTCGGGTTTATAAGACTCTGGTGCCACAAATGGTTAATTGTGCGTCATGTATTTCAAACATTCTAAAGTCTATTCTGGTTTTTTACTGTGTGGTGAGTGGAGTCTGTGTGAATGTGTTTGGTGTCACAGAAACAGCTGTAAACTTCACTTTTATGATCTTTGACACGTGATACATGCAGGAAAAGTACTTCAGTGTAGTAGTAGATCATATCAGGAGGTGTTGGAGATGCAGGAAAAGTAATAATAAAAGTAAAAATAATGACTTTTTGTAGCTACCGCTGTCCTCTATTTATATGATATGATATATTTACCGTATTTTCTGAACTATAAGTCACACATTTTTCATAATTTGGGGGTGCGACTTATACTCTTGTGCGACTTATACTCCGGAGCGACTTATACTCCAGAGTGACTTGTACTTCTGTGCGACTTATACTCCAGAGCAACTTATACTCCGGCGCGACTTATACTCCAGAGCGACTTATACTCCAGAACGACTTATACTCCAGTGCGACTTATACTCCAGAGCGACTTATACTCCAGAGCGACTTATACTCCAGAGCGACTTATACTCCAGAGCGACTTATACTCCAGAGCGACTTATACTCCAGAGCGACTTATACTCCAGAGCGACTTATACTCCAGAGCGATTTATACTCCAGAGCGATTTATACTCCAGAGCGACTTATACTCCAGAGCGACTTATACTCCAGAGCGACTTATACTCCAGAGCGATTTATACTCAGGAAAGTACGGTATATGATATTAACAGTTTTAGAGAAATGATTAGTCTAACTTCTTATTAGCACTTTAAGGGTTAGCGTTAGCGTACGTGAGGCTAGCGTTAGGTCATAGTCTGTATAAAGACGTGGACAAACTGGAGTGGACTGTGACGTCACCCACAGCGTTCAGCTTCAGTCAAATGAAGCTCATCGAGGCTACAGCAGTTTAACGGTTAATCTGAAGCCAGACTCAATATTTCAAATTTCAGCCGCTATGTCCATTTATATAAACTGTCTATGGGTTAGATTAAGGTTTTGGTCAGGTTAGGATTAGTCTTAAATTAGAGTTAAGGGGTAAGGTTTAAAGTGGATTAGATTAAAATAAGGGATTAGGGTTAAGGTTAGGTCAGGGTTTGGGTTAGATTAGGATTATGGTGGATTAGGATCAGGGTGGATTAAGTTTAGGATGGATTAAGATAGTTTTAGATTAGTTTAGGGTTAGAATTAGATTTGGTTTAGGATTAAAGTTAGGTTAGGGATAGGATTAGGATAGGGTAGGTTTAGGGTGAGTTCTCTAATCTGGGTTAGATTAGGGTTAAAGTGGTTTTAAGGGGTTAGGGTTAGGATGGGTTAGGGTTAAGATTAGAGTAAATCAGGGTTAGGTTAGGTTAGGTTAGGGTGAGTTAGGATTAGGTTGGAGGAGGCTCCTTTTAGTCCTGGTTTAGTTCTGATGAAGTCCAGATTAAGTCCTGTTTTAACCCTAGTTCAAACCCGGTTTAGTCCTTGTTTAGCGCTAGTTCAGACTCGGTTTAGTCTTGGTTTAGTCCTGGTTTAGTCCTGGTTTAGTCCTGGTTTAGTCCTGGTTTAGTTCTGGTTAAATCCTGTTTTAGCCCTAGTTCAGACTCGGTTTAGTCCCGGTTTAGTCCTGTTTTAGTCCCAGTCTAGTCCCGGTCTAGTCCCGGTTTAGTCCTGTTTTAGTCCTGTTTTAGTCCCGTTTTAGTCCCGTTTTAGTCCTGTTTTAGTCCTGTTTTAGTCCCGTTTTAGTCCCGTTTTAGTCCTGTTTTAGTCCCGGTTTAGTCCTGGTCTAGTCCCGGTCTAGTCCCAGTTTAGTCCTGTTTTAGTCCCGGTTTAGTCCCGGTCTAGTCCTGCTTTAGTCCGGGTTTAGTCCCGGTCTAGTCCCGGTTTAGTCCTGCTTTAGTCCTGGTTTAGTCCTGCTTTAGTCCTGCTTTAGTCCCGGTCTAGTCCCGGTTTAGTCCTGCTTTAGTCCTGGTTTAGTCCTGCTTTAGTCCTGCTTTAGTCCTGCTTTAGTCCCAGTTTAGTCCCGGTTTAGTCCTGCTTTAGACTTCCTTCAACATAAATCTCATTTCTCTCTCTCGGCGCTGGAGGGAGTGGTCTGGTTACAATCTGCAGATGACAAAAGGGGGAGCCAGAACAAGCCCCTACCCCTCCTCTCTCTCTTCCCCTCCTCTTTCTCTCTCTCTCTCTCTTCCCCTCCTCTTCCCCTCCTCTCCTCCCTCTCTCTCTCTCTCTGCTCACTTCTTCCTCAGAGCGCTCCAGTCTGCCCCACACATCACACTCACACATGATCGTCTAGTCTTTTTATTCCCTGCTTTTCCTCCTTTTTTCCCCTTTTTCTCGTTCATGTCTTAGCCCGGAGACATGATGGGGAATTCTGCGCATCTCTGGACACTTGGGCTTGTAATCGGACTGCTCGCTTTTCCCGTGTTTGCTCAGGATGAAGAGAACTTAGGTGAGTGGAGGCTTCTTCAGATTCCGCAATGGGCTTGGAGATTTGGAATTTTTATTTTATTGTTTTTATTTTTGGGAAGTTTGGTTGCAGTTTTCCTGGCGTTTTGGCAAAGTTCCAGACTGAAAGTTAACTTGGGGTGAGGAAGAGAGGATCTGTAGCCTGAAGGGGCAATAAAAGAGCTGGTATTCTGAGTGTTGGTAACGTCAGTGTGTCCTACAGGAGGATCTGACACGGAGCTGAACGGATTTGAGGAAAATATCTCATGGGGATTTTTGGGATGAGCTCTGCAGCGGCGTTCATTTGTGATTTATGTTTTAAAACGAGGATTTGGTTTAAAAAAGTTTGCATTTTAAACACGTCCAGAAGAACTGACAAAAAGACGGAAATCTGTTGTAGTCCTGGTTTAGTCCTGGTTCAGTCCTGGTTTAATCCTAGTTTAGTTCTGGTTTAGTCCTGGTTTAGTCCTGGTTTAGTCCTGGTTTAGTCCTGGTTTAGTCCTGGTTTAGTGCTGGTTTAGTCTCGGTTTAGTCTTGGTTCTGGTTTAGTCCTGGTTCAGTCCTGGTTCAGTCCTGGTTTAGTCCTGGTTTAGTCCTGGTTTAGTCCTGGTTTAGTCCTGGTTCAGTCCTGGTTCAGTCCTGGTTTAGTCCTGCTTTAGTCCTGGTCTAGTCCTGGTTATGTCCTGGTTTAGTCCTGGTTTAGTCCTGGTTTAGTCCTGCTTTAGTCCTGATTTAGTCCTGATTTAGTCCTGCTTTAGTCCTGGTTTAGTCCTGCTTTAGTCCTGCTTTAGTCCTGGTTTAGTCCTGCTTTAGTCCTGGTTTAGTCCTGGTTTAGTCCTGCTTTAGTCCTGGTTTAGTCCTGGTTTAGTCCTGCTTTAGTCCTGCTTTAGTCCTGGTTTAGTCCTGCTTTAGTCCTGGTTTAGTCCTGCTTTAGTCCTGGTTTAGTCCTGGTTTAGTCCTGGTTTAGTCCTGGTTTAGTTCTGGTTTAGTCCTGCTTTAGTCCTGCTTTAGTCCTGGTTTAGTCCTGGTTTAGTCCTGGTTTAGTCCTGCTTTAGTCCTGGTTTAGTCCTGGTTTAGTCCTGGTTTAGTCCTGGTTAAATCCTGCTTTAGTTCTGGTTTAGTCCTGGTTTAGTCCTGCTTTAGTCCTGGTTTAGTCCTGGTTTAGTCCTGGTTAAGTCCTGCTTTAGTTCTGGTTTAGTCCTGGTTTAGTCCTGGTTAAGTCCTGCTTTAGTTCTGGTTTAGTCCTGGTTTAGTCCTGGTTCAGTCCTGGTTCAGTCCTGGTTTAGTCCTGGTCTAGTCCTGGTTCAGTCCTGGTTCAGTCCTGGTTCAGTCCTGGTTCAGTCCTGGTTTAGTCCTGGTCTAGTCCTGGTCTAGTCCTGGTTCAGTCCTGGTTATGTCCTGCTTTAGTCCTGGTTTAGTCCTGGTTTAGTCCTCATCCTTATTTGTGATTTATTTGCTTTTTAAAAATCTGATTTCTCACATTTTAAACACGTCCAGAGAAATGCCAAAGTGTAAATGTGACTCTGATCAAACCTCATGGAGGACGAGTTTGTGCAGATCTGAACCTCAGGGTGTGCAGATTTTACACAGAATAAAACAGGACGTGTAGTTTGGGGATTGTGTGTTAAATGTGTTTTGTGTTTCTGAAGTGTCCATGAAGTTTCTCCTCAGTAAAATATTCTAGAATGTTCAATATTCCCCACAGATCAGACCGTGTCACTCCAGTCTGATTCCCAAAGAGACTCGAGTTTGTTGATGAGTCAAGTTTAAATTGTGAAAAGTCAGATCAAAACGTTCTGCAGATTCTGAACGATGAGCAGAAAAACACGAACATTCAAACCAGTTTAGAGTTTTCAAGATTCAAAGTTTTTAGAGTTTATTCACTGTTTTTTAGTGGTTTACCAGGACTGGTTTAGACCTGGTTTGGTCCTGGTTTAGTCCTGGTTTAGTTCTGGTTTAGTTCTGGTTTAGTCCTGGTTTAGTCCTGTTCAGTTCTGGTTTAGTCCTGGTTTAGTCCTGGTTTAGTCCTGGTTTATTTCTGTTCTAGTGTTTTTCGTTTGTTAAATTCATATTAACTCTTCTCTTGCTGTAGTTTACTCAGCCATTTTTGGGCAAAACATCTGAAACACGTTTGGTTCAGGTTTGGTTCCTGTTTGGTTCCTGTTTGGTTCACGTTTGGTTCCTGTTTGGTTCCTCTTTGGTTCCTGTTTGGTTCCTGTTTGGTTCCTGTTTGGTTCATGTTTGGTTCCTGTTTGGTTCCTCTTTGGTTCACGTTTGGTTCCTGTTTGGTTCACGTTTGGTTCCTGTTTGATTCCTGTTTGGTTCCTCTTTGGTTCACGTTTGGTTCCTGTTTGGTTCCTGTTTGGTTCCTCTTTGGTTCACGTTTGGTTCACGTTTGGTTCACGTTTGGTTCCTGTTTGGTTCCTGTTTGGTTCCTGTTTGGTTCACGTTTGGTTCGTGTTTGGTTCCTGTTCGGTTCCTGTTTGGTTCACGTTTGGTTCACGTTTGGTTCGTGTTTGGTTCCTGTTCGGTTCCTGTTTGGTTCCTCTTTGGTTCACGTTTGGTTCACGTTTGGTTCACGTTTGGTTCCTGTTTGGTTCCTGTTTGGTTCCTGTTTGGTTCACGTTTGGTTCGTGTTTGGTTCCTGTTCGGTTCCTGTTTGGTTCCTCTTTGGTTCACGTTTGGTTCCTGTTCGGTTCCTGTTTGGTTCCTGTTTGGTTCCTGTTTGGTTCCTGTTTGGTTCCTGTTTGGTTCACGTTTGGTTCATAAATGTAATAAACACTTGTTCAATGTAACGCTGCAAAAGGACAACCTCTCCATGGAGACAAGCACTTGGCAGACCTTCTACCAGAAAAGTTCCACAGTACAGCTTTAACTGAGCTGGAGCGTTGAATTGTTGAAGCTTCCAGTTTGTGCCAAACCAAATCCCTGTTTCACATTTTGAGACGCTCTGCCTGAAAACGACATTAGGAACAGACTTTAGAAGAAAAAGTATTTAGGAATATGGCCTCTGTCCCAGAGCTGGGTCAGGACTTTTAGTCCAACTGTAGACTGGGCCTGGTCTGGTCCTGGTCTGGTCCTGGTCTGGTCCTGGTCTGGTCCTGCTTTAGTCCTGGTTTAGTCCTGGTTTAGTGTTTGATCCAGACTTTGATGTGTGAAGCGGTGATTAAATGAGCATCATTCCTCACTTGTTCAGGGGTTTCCTCCGTGTTTAGTTCTGCTTTAATGTTGTACTCCTGTCATAGTCCTGGTCTAGTCTCAGTCTAGTCTCGGTCTAGTCCTGGTTTACTATTTCTTTAGTCCTATTATAGTCCTTGTTTAGTCCTGGTTTAATCCTAGTATAGTCTTGCTTTAATCCTGTTGTAGTCCTGGTCTAGTCTTGGTTTAATCACAGTTTAGTCTTGGTTTAGTCCTGTTCCAGTCCCAGTTTTGCTTAGTCCCGTCCTGGTCTAATCCTGGTCCAGTACTGGTATAATCCCAGTCTAGTCCTGGTCTAATCCTGGTCTAGTACTGGTATAATCCCAGTCTAGTCCTGGTCTAATCCTGGTTTATTCCTGGTATAATCCCTTTTTAGTCCTGTTATAATCCTGGTCTAGTCCTGGTCTAATCCTGGTTTATTCCTGGTATAATCCTGATCTAGTCCTGGTTTAATTCCAGTCTTGTCCTGGTATAATCTCAGTCTGGTCCTGGTCTAATCCCGGTCTAGTACTGGTATAATCCCGGTTTATTCCTGGTATAATCCCGGTTTATTCCTGGTATAATCTCGGTTTTGTCCTGGTAAAATCCTGGTTTATTCCTGGTATAATCTCGGTCTTGTCCTGGTAAAATCCTGGTTTATTCCTGGTATAATCTCGGTCTTGTCCTGGTAAAATCCTGGTTTATTCCTGGTATAATCTCGGTTTTATCCTGGTAAAATCCTGGTTTATTCCTGGTATAATCCTGGTTTATTCCTGGTATAATCCTGCTCTACTCCTGTCATAATCCCGATCTGGTCCTGTTATAATCCCAGTCCTGTCCTGTCATAATCCCGCTCTAGTCCGTGTGTTGCTCCGGTCTAGCCGCGTGTATGAGCGCAGCCTTTTTCCATGAGTCCTGATGATGTCACCGTCTGGAATTGCACCTCCACCTCTGGAACATCTCGCTCACGTTTGGCTCCTCCGGCTCCTCGGCACACGGGGCTTTTTCCACAAATCAGCAACAAAAAGAAAAACCTTCCCAGAAACAGAAAAGTGCATCGTGGGATTGTGTTTCTTGTCCCAGATTTGAACATTTGTGGAGCAGATTGTGCTGTAGGTTTCAGATCTTATTTGATCTTCGTTTCAGTCCTGGTTTAGTTCTGGTTCTTGGTGTAAAACTGGTTTGTTTAGTTCCGTTCCGTCTTTATTCCAGACTCATGGTCCATTTGTAATCCCTCAGTCATCCAGGTCTGATCCATAAAGAAAAAGACTAAATTACATCCGTCGTCGTCGAAGTGAAGACGTTTCTCTGGTCATCCAAGTCTGAAGAACTGGTTTGGACGAGCGGCGAAACGTCTTCATTCCTAAAACGATTTTTCCAGTTGACAGATTGAGTTTCGTCTTTTGCCGTAGTCGACATTTATGTTTTAAAAAGAGCCACACGACTTTTCTGACGTGTTCGGCTGCAGATAAACCCGTACGTTAAAGTTCTCCGTAGAGTTTGCGCGGTGACAAACATCTCGATCACACTTGGTCCATCGAAAAAGGATCCAGACGTGAGTTTGTCTGAGATGTTTCACTTATTTTTAACTTTCGACGCGACACTAAACGCACAAACGTCAGTGTCGCTCTTGTGTTTGTCGTCTCTGGTCGTGTAGATCATCATCCATGAGCTGAGCAGATGTGGAGAAGGAAAAACCACCGTCGTCTGCAAACGTCAAACGATTCAAGTGTCGACTTTTAGTCCTGGTTTAGTCCTGGTTCAGTCCTGGTTTAGTCCTGGTCTAGTCCTGGTCTAGTCCTGGTTTAGTCCTGGTCTAGTCCTGGTTTAGTCCTGGTTTAGGCCTGGTTTAGGCCTGGTTTAGTCCTAGTTTAGGCCTGGTTTAGTCCTAGTTTAGGCCTGGTTCAGTCCTGGTTCAGTCCTGGTTCAGTCCTGGTTCAGTCCTGGTTCAGTCCTGGTTTAGTCCTGGTCTAGTCCTGGTTTAGTCCTGGTTTATTCCCCTGACTCTTGTTTTATCTGATTCATGTTGAAAGGTCATTTTTTTGCTCTGTGACCGAGAGGAAACATCATGACATCATTCCCTGGAAAAAGTGTGGTTTTTCACCCCCCTCCTCCTCCACCCCTCACCCCCCATCTGCCCCACACCCCCCTCCACCCCCCTCCACCCCCCTCCGCCCCTGGAACATGTGGTATAGTCCTGGATCTGTGATGGTCTTTAGATCCTTCCTGGTCTAGTCCCAGTTTTGTCTTGTTTTAGTCCTGATCTATAATCCAGATTTAGTCCTGGTTTAGTCCCTTTTTAGTTCTGGTAATGTCCTGGTTTAGACTTAGTTTAATCATTGTTTAGTGCTGGTCTAGTCCTGATGTAAACCTGGTTTAGTCCTGGTTCAGTCCTGTTTTAGTCCTGGTTTAGTCCTGGTTTAGTCCTGGTTTAGTCCTGGTTTAGTCCTGGTTTAGTCCTGGTTTAATCCTGGTTTAGTCCTGGTCTAGTCCTGGTTGTGTTTATGTTTTCATGTTTCAGTTCATTGGGTCCAGTGACGTCACAGCTGTGTCTCTCACTGATGATGTCATCACTGTATCACTGTCTCAGATGGATGAGGTCAGAGGTCAGAGGTCAGACCCTGCAGCACCTGTACACATGTGTTTGCTTGGACTCGCAAGTGCTCATTTTAGCTGATCCTGCTCCAGTCCTGGTTTAGTCCTGGTTTAGTCCTGCTTTAGTCCTGGTTTAGTCCTGCTTTAGTCCTGGTTTAGTCCTGCTTTAGTCCTGGTTTAGTCCTGGTTTAGTCCTGCTTTAGTCCTGATCTAGTCCTGGTTTAGTCCTGGTTTAGTCCCACATGTGGACTGGGGCTGTGGTTTCTGTTTTGTGGAAACTGTAAAGTTAATGGCTTCTGTTTTTTTGTCAATGAAGGAAAATGTGGTTCAAATGTGTGTGTGTGTGTGTGTGTGTGTGTGTAGGTGTGTGGGGGTGTGTGTGGGTGTGGGGGTGTGTGTGTGTGTGTGTGTGTGTGTGTGGGAGGGGGAATACAACACGAGCTGAAAGAGAAGGAGGATTTAGTCCTGGTTTAGTCCTGATTTAGTCCTGGTTTAGTCCTGTTTCAGTCCTGGTTTAGTCCTGGTTTAGATCTTGAGAAAGATAGAATGATGGAATGGGAGTCTGCGGGAGAGAGGAGAAGAGAAGGAGGAGAAGAGAAGGAGGAGGAGAAAAGAACAGGGAGACAGATGGAGAGAGAGAGGTAAAAGAGAGGGAGGAACAATGGGAGGAGACAAGGGGTGAGAGAGAGAGAGAGAGGGCTGGATGGGCTTTGATAGAAGGATGGAGCTGGGGAAGGAGAAAGAAAGAAGGGATGGGGTCAGAGAGAGAAAGGAGGGAAAGAGGGAGGGTGTATAAAGACGAGGGGAGAGAGAGAGAAGGAGAGAGAGAGAGAAAGGGGGAGGGGGTTGGGGAGTTATGGGGAAAGAGAGAAATGATGATGATGAGAAACACATGCACATATTTGGGCAGTGACCACACACTCCATCTGTGAAGAACAGAACAGAGGAGGGAGAGAAAGAGGGAGAGAGGAGGGAGAGAGAGAGGGAGAGAGGCATGTATGCAAGAAAGAGGGAAGGAAGCGAAGGAAGGGGACAGAGGAGAGACAGAGAGAGCGATGCTGGGGGAGAGACAGTGAGAAGGAGGAGAAAGACAGGAAAGAGGGAGGAGGAAAGAGAGAAGGAGGGAGAAGAGACAAGAGGAAAAAGCAGAGAGAGAGAGAGATGCAGAAGGGGATAAAGGAGAGAAACGGTGAGAGAGAGATGTAAAAGAGGATAAAGGAGAGAAACAGAGAGAGAGAGACCAATGTGCAAATGAATCACATCATTTTGTTGCTAAATTGAATCAAAACAGAAACTTCTCACAAATCCCTCGTTTCCTCATGTCCGGGCTCGTCTCCATGGAGATGTTTGTGCTTTGGACAGGGAGCTGCAGGTGGGTCAGGGGTCAGAGGTCAGGGGTCAGAGGTCAGGGGTCAGAGGTCAGGGGGTGAGTGTCCAGGCAGTGGACGGGGAGCTGCAGGTGGACGTCACTGTCGCATGTTAAACGCGACACAAATAAAACAAATACTTCACCAGTATGTCTCAATGCTAACGCTAATGCTAACGCTAATGCTAATTTTGACATTTTGAGGCACAATAAACATTAAAACACGCCACAAACTGCTTCAAATTTAACTCAGAAGAATAACTGGATAGTATTTATTTGGATTAATTAGAATTTTACTAAGTTGTTTTATATTTTATGTTTTTCTGATTTTAATAAAAGTGACCGTTAGCTTTGAGACGCAGTGAGCTAGCTAACATGTTGCTGTACATCGTCTATTATCAGTCTCTTAGTTTATTTCTGTTTTTGTTTTGTTTTTTATGTTTAACTTAACTTTATTTTGTGCTGCAAGCTCATTTTACAATTATCAGGTTTTTTTTTGTATTTTTTATTATTTTTTTGCCGTTTTATACGTGGTCGTCTCCGTCCCGTCGTGCTCTGCGGCGCCCCCTGCCCCTCTGTGGTTTGCTCGTGTTTAAGTGCGGACATTTGAACTCATAATGGAGGTTTCCTGTTTAAGTCCGTGTCACTTTTCATTAGACCAGACCTGCTGTTACAAAACGAAACAGAGGAACATGAGGAAAAGCCACAAACGCTGCTCCACCTCGTGATGTCATCAAGTGGTAGTTTTCAAGTTAACTCCTCCTCCTTTTGCCTTCAGTTCAGTCGAGATATGTGGCTGAAATGATCCAAATGATTCTAGAAATGAAGGTGAGTGGAATTTAAAGACACAGTGGAACACTTCCTGTTTCCTGTATTACCACATGATGACATCACAAGGTGGAACAGAGCGTTTTCAGTTTGAGAGAAGAACTCAGGCTAAATCTGCAAGTTTGTTTGTTTGTTAAACGTGTGTAAATGAGATAAAAAAAACACAACTCCAGGTCTGTTTGTGACGAGGAAACGACGTTAGAAAACAGAGAGTGACTCCGCCCCTTTAAGACGAGACGCCGCAGGTGAAAAGGAAAAAAAAAAAAAATTTAATTCTATCGATTTGAAACTCGTGCCGTGGATCAGTCACAAAAATGTAAGAAAATAATGTATTACACGTTTGTGATTATGTAACGTTTACATATGAAAATAAGACAGTTTGTGGAGAGGAGGAGAGAAAGAGAGAGAAGAGAGGAGAGAGGGAGGGGAGGAGAGAGGGAGGGGAGAAAGAGGAGAGAGAAGAGAGGGGAGAGGAGGAGAGAAAGAGGAGAGGAGAGAGGGAGAGAGAGAAGAGAGGGAGAGAGAGAAGAGAGGGAGGAGAGAGGAGAGAAAGAGGATAGAGAAGAGAGGGGAGAGGAGGACAGAGGGAGGAGAGAAAGAGAGAAGAGAGGGGAGAGGAGGAGAGAAAGAGAGGAGAGAGGGAGGGGAGAAGAGGAGAGGAGAGAGGGAGAGAGAGAGGAGGGAAAGAGAGGAGACAGGGAGAGAGAGAAAGAGAGGAGAGAGGGAGAAAGGGAGGAGAGAAAGAGGAGAGAGAAGAGGGGGAGAGGAGGTGAGAAAGAGGAGAGAGAAGAGAGGGGAGAGGAGGAGAGAGGGAGGAGAGAAAGAGAGGAGAGAGGGAGGAGAGAAAGAGGAGAGAGAAGAGAGGAGGAGAGAAAGAGGAGAGAGGGAGGAGAGAGAGAGAGGAGAGAGGAGGAGAGAGGGAGGAGAGAAAGAGAGGAGAGAGAGAGAGAGAGTATTACAAGTTTTTGCTCATGTGACGTTTTCATATAAAAATAAGGCAGTTTGTGTGAAAATGGAGAAAATAGATCATTTTGGGACATTTTGAACAGAAACATGAAAAGAGACACGTTTAAATCGACACATTAAAGACTAAAAATTATATCAGAGGAGATTTTATTCAGTGTTTGAGTAAAATGACACAAAAAATGTGCATAAACTTTAAATTTTCGCCTCATTTTTTGAAGTTAAAACGTGAATAAATCAGATTTGACGTTAAATATCAAAGAAATCCCTTGGTACGTTTGGCTGGAAATGCGTTCAGTAAAAGGTTGTAAAGTTTGGTGTTTGCAGGCACCGGAGGAGGAAAAAGAGAAGAAAAAAGAAAGCGAGAGAATAGGGAAAGAGAAGGAGAGAGAAGGAGTGAAAGAGAGTGAGAGATAGAGTAAAACGAGGGAGTGAAGGAGGAGTGTATGACTTCCAGATGTGTCACAGTCAGAGTGGAAGTATTTACACGATAAAACACGACGAGAGAAAATGGACGACAGAAAAACACGAGCCGCGCGAACCTGAGCGAGTTAAGCGGCGCCGCCTCGTCACGGGAAGGTCCAGGGTTCAACTCCCGAGGTCTTTCTGTGCCGCGTTTGCACGTTCTCCCCGTGTCGGCCTCGTGTTACCAACTAAAGAGCAACGACTGGACTGGGTTAAATACGAACTCGCCTCTCCACAGATCTGAACCGTAGCTCGACATGTGCGTTACTGGCTCGTTTCTATGGAGATGAATATGTTTAATGCCAGACTACGGAATATTACGGCTAAAATGAAAGAGTTCAGACAGAGGATGATGGTCTCCTGGTTTCAGCCTCATGTGAGCTGTGTTTAGTCCTGGTTTAGTCCTGGTTTAGTCCTGGTTCAGTCCTGGTTCAGTCCTGGTTTAGTCCTGGTTTAGTCCTGGTTCAGTCCTGGTTCAGTCCTGGTTTAGTCCTGGTTTAGTCCTGGTTCAGTCCTGGTTCAGTCCTGGTCCAGTCCTGGTTTAGTCCTGGTTCAGTCCTGGTTCAGTCCTGGTCCAGTCCTGGTTTAGTCCTGGTTCAGTCCTGGTTTAGTCCTGGTTCAGTCCTGGTTCAGTCCTGGTCCAGTCCTGGTTTAGTCCTGGTTCAGTCCTGGGTTAGTCCTGGGTTAGTCCTGGTTTAGTCCTGGTTTAGTCCTGGTTTAGTCCTGGTTCTCACGGCCCTCACTGGTCTTAAAGTGGAGGGTCCAGTCCTGTGTAATTAGTCCAGTCCTGAGTATTTCCTGGACTAAACAGGTCTCTAATCCAACTGTGCTCCAGGCAGGTCCCAGGACGGTCCAGACCTGGTCCAGTCCCAGTTCAGTCCCGGTTCAGTCCCGGTTCAGTCCCGGTCGGTTCAGTCCCGGTTTAGTCCTGGTTCAGTTCTTGTTTAGCCCTGGTTTAGTCCTGGTTCAGTTCTTGTTTAGCCCTGGTTTAGTCCTGGTTCAGTTCTTGTTTAGCCCTGGTTCAGTTCTGGTTCAGTTCTTGTTGACAGGTGGTGCTCGGTGGAGGAGGTGGAGGTTGTTGTTTGTTTTAAACGTGCTTTTTATTTCACTGCTGTGGTTCTTCTTCTTCTTCTTCTTCTTCTTCTTCTTCTTCTTCTTCTTCTTCTTCTTCTTCTTCTTCTTCTTCTTCTTCTTCTTCTTCTTCTTCTTCTTCTTCTTCTTCTTCTTCTTCTTCTTCTTCTTCTTCTTCTTCTTCTTCTTCTTCTTCTTCTTCTTCTTCTTCCGTCCCTGAAATGTTCCACACTGCAGCATTAAATATGTGTCTTTTAATGACTTTATACAGTTGTTTTCTTAGTAAAATTATCTGAGGTCCATGTGTAAACACAGTATAAAGTGAGGTCCATGTGTAAACACAGTATAAAGTGAGGTCCATGTGTAAACACAGTATAAAGTGAGGTCCATGTGTAAACACAGTATAAAGTGAGGTCCATGTGTAAACACAGTATAAAGTGAGGTCCATGTGTAAACACAGTATAAAGTGAGGTCCATGTGTAAATACTGTATAAAGTGAGGTCCATGTGTAAATACAGTACAAAGTGAGGTCCATGTGTAAACACAGTACAAAGTGAGGTCCATGTGTAAATACAGTACAAAGTGAGGTCCATGTGTAAACACAGTACAAAGTGAGGTCCATGTGTAAATACTGTATAAAGTAAGGTCCATGTGAGGTCCGTTTGTGAAGCAGCTGCTGTGGCTCAGATCTGAGTCTGTGTTGATTCAGCTGCAAATGTTTCACTACAAATGACAAACTGACGCCCAGAGAGAAGAAGAGAGGAGAGAGAGAAGAGAGAGAGAGAGAGAGAGAAGAGAGAGGAGAGAAAGAGAGAGAAGAAGAGAGGAGAGAGGGAGGAGAGAGAGAGGAGAGAGAAGAGAGAGGAGAGAGAGGAGAGAAAGAGAGAGAAGAAGAGAGGAGAGAGGGAGGAGAGAGAGAGAAGAAGAGAGGAGAGAGGGAGGAGAGAGAGAGAGAGAGGAGAGAGAGAGGAGAGAGGGAGGAGAGAGAGAGGAGAGAGAAGAGAGAGGAGAGAAAGAGAGAGAAGAAGAGAGGAGAGAGGGAGGAGAGAGAGAGAAGAAGAGAGGAGAGAGGGAGGAGAGAGAGAGAGAGAGGAGAGAGAGAGGAGAGAGGGAGGAGAAAATGACAAACTGACGCCCAGAGAGAAGAAGAGAGGAGAGAGGGAGGAGAGAACGAGAGAGAGAGAAGAGAGAGAGGAGGGAGGGGAGAGAGGAGATAAAGAGAGGAGAAAGGAGAGGAGGAGAGATGGGAGAGGGAGGAGAGGAAGAGAAACAAAGGAGAGGAGGGAGAAAAGAGGAGAGAGGGAGAGAGGGAGGAGAAATCACAACCTGACGTCCCACAGAGAAGAAGACAGGAGAAAGAAGGGGGAGAGAGGGAGGAGAGAGGGAGAGAGGAAGAGGGACAGAGGGAGGAGAGGGGGAGAGAGGAGAGGAGAGAAAGAGAGGGTGAGGAAAGGGGGACGGGGAGAAAGCGAAGAGAAAGAGAGGACAGAAAGAGAGGGAGAAAGGAAAAAATGGGGGGGGAAATAGAGGAGAAAGGAGAGGGAGATATAGGAGAGAGAGACAGAGAGAGGAGAGTGGAGCGAGAGGAAAAAAGAGAGGAGAGGAAAGAGGAGAGAGGAAAAAAGAGGGAGGGAGAAGAGGAAGCAGAGGAGAGAGTGGGGAGAGAATGGAAAGAGAGGAAAAAAGAGTGGGAGCAGAGGGAAGAGGGGTGGGGAGAGAAAGGAAAAAGAGGAGGGAGAGAGAGAGAAGAAAAGAGAGAGGGAGGAGGGAGAGAGGAACAGGAGAGAATGGAAGAACAGAGAGGAAAAAGACTGAGAGAAGAGGGAAGAGGCCTGAGGGAGACAGAGGGAAACTTCTTTTATAAATAACAGAAAAAAACTGAAGGAATTTACTCCAGATAAAGACGCATTATGTCACATTTTTCTCGCACTAAAATAGACTTGGCTTTTTAAAAAACTAGAGTAAATTGCAAACCTTTTCTCTCACATTTCGTCTGCTGTTGTTGTTGTGTCCTTGGGCAAGACACTGACCCACACACATGGACTTTTCAAACTGACAGTAGTATTTCTCGTTTGCCGCTGTTAGCACAATTAGCCGTTAGCGCTCCATCTCACACTGCGCTAACCCTTGATCCTGGGAGTGGTAATTACAGGTTGTGGCTACGCTAAATGCTACGTTGGCGTTAGATTGTGTATATTACATGTGTTTGGCTAGTCCGGGGTTAGCGCTGTGGCCTGAGGGATCGGCCTCTGCCACGGAGGTTTGGAAATGAAGTACTAACGGTCAGAGTGGTTCATTTAAGAGCCGACCAGAGCCGACCAGAGCCGACCAGAGGCGACCAGAGCCGAGAGGAGGTGTCAGGAGGGTTCAGACTCGATACCGATTCCAATACCACAATGATAGTAAAAAAAACACTCTTTCTTACACTTGTTCTCATACAGATCAACATATTTCTAAAGATATTCAGGAAAGATTCATTTCTGTCTGTGAATGTGACTTTTATAGTATCGATACCTGCGAAAAATTTGTATCTACCGTATTTTCCGGGATACAAATCGCACTGTAGTATAAGTCTCTCTGGAGTATAAGTCACTCTGGAGTATAAGTCATACTGGAGTATAAGTCGCTCCGGAGTA
Source organism: Periophthalmus magnuspinnatus (assembly GCF_009829125.3). Taxonomy (NCBI): domain Eukaryota; kingdom Metazoa; phylum Chordata; class Actinopteri; order Gobiiformes; family Gobiidae; genus Periophthalmus; species Periophthalmus magnuspinnatus. The sequence continues at coordinate 2,743,132 of NC_047146.1, forward strand.
TAAGTCGCTCCGGAGTATAAGTCGCTCCGGAGTATAAGTCGCTCCGGAGTATAAGTCGTACTGGAGTATAAGTCGTACTGGAGTATAAGTCGTTCTGGAGTATAAGTCGTTCTGGAGTATAAGTCGTACTGGAGTATAAGTCGTACTGGAGTATAAGTCGTACTGGAGTATAAGTCGTTCTGGAGTATAAGTCGCTCTGGAGTATAAGTCGCTCTGGAGTATAAGTTGTACTGGAGTATAAGTCGCTCTGGAGTATAAGTTGTACTGGAGTATAAGTCGCTCTGGAGTATAAGTCGCTCTGGAGTATAAGTCGCACTGGAGTATAAGTCGCTCTGGAGTATAAGTCGCTCCAGCCAAAAAATGCATAATAATGAAGAAAAAAACAAATATTTCACATATAAGTTGCATTCTTTGCCAAACTATGAAAAAGTGCGACTTATACCCAGAAAATATGTTACTTTTGATAGTAGTATTTGTATCAGTAAATATCAGATTTTTCAATGCTGTCAGGAATATATTTTGTTGTTAAAGGCTCCGTATGTGACTTTATAGCTAGAAATTAGAAAGAAACAAAAGCATAATTAAATTTTTGTTCATGTTTTGTTCATTTTGGTTGTATTTATTGATCTGAAAAACATGCGTCCTCACTGTAGTTGGGCTCGCATCTCCACAAACCTGACTCTTTCTGCTTGTTTCCATGAAATTGTCGTTCCTTTGGCTATAATATTCTGCAGTATGACATAAAACGTCTCTATACCCATGGAGAATGTTCCTAAATACAGCTTTAACTTTCTATTTGCGATATACAAATGATGCGTTCATGTTTTATTCACTTAAAGGTGCACTGCGGAACTTTTTATGACAGGTTTTAAGACATAAAAGACTGGAACACATACAGTAGATACGGTGATTACACTTTACCTAGTCTTGGCTTTTAATGAACAGTTTTAATTCAATAAAAAATGTAAAATAAAGTATAAAGGTGCACTGTGTAACTTCTCTGGAGCGTCAGTCACGTGCTCGTTGCCATGGAGATGTTATTACTTCGCCTAGAATGTTCTACAGTGTGGTGTTAAACTTACCTGCCACGCATTTATTCAGTGTTTAATTGTTCAAAAACACATTATTGCTGTGCGTTGAGTCGCCTCTGCACAGATCTGACCTGTAATGAGGAGGTTGTGGGTTCGATTCCCGCTCGTGTGGCGTCGTTTCTTCTTCTGCTGCGTTGTGGAAATCCCCCGTCTGAACACGGGCCTGTGCTCGTCCGCTCTTCCATTAGGACTTGGATCTGTGTCAGGTTTAAATCCCATAACGATCCCCGGCTCCGTGTCGGCTCCGCTTCAGCGTTTCAGCCCGGAATTCTTGGGAAACACCGGGATTCAATATAAACCCGTATCGTTTTGTAACTGTCCCACTTTGTAATGAAGCATGAAGTGGATTACATGAAAACTGCTCATAAACTTTACCGATATAACAAGACGCCGGATTTGTCCCCACTAAAAACATGTTTCTGTTTTGCTAGCTTACATTATTTCAGCTAACATCACGTTTTTGCTGATTATCGTCAAACCTAAACCTTAAACGTCTCTTATTTATTAACGATTTAAATATTTAAAGAGGCAGTTTTAAGCAAAATCGCTTTTTTTGGAGCTTTGTACCGTGTTATAATATTATTTCCTCGTCAAAAACGTGTCTGAAGATGTTTTAGACAAAATCTATGCATGTTTGAGTCATCTAGAGATCTCTCCCGGGCCCCTGTTTCTGTACGAGGCTCCGCCCACAAGCCTACATCACCCACGCTCCACACGATAATCCTCCAGAAATATACAAAAACATGAGACAAAACTGTGCACTACGACTTCACAAACCTGGTGTGATGTGGAGTAGTTTCATTAGTGGGATGCTGCTCTGAAGGGGGAGGGGCTTAGCACAGAGAGCGAAGAGAGAGGAGAGGCATTTTCAAAACAATACATGATCTAAATATGTGATGTGTTACAGTTAATACCCCACAGAAGTAAATACCTCCTCTTTAATACCCCACAGAAGTAAATACCTCCTCTTTAATACCCCACAGAAGTAAATACCTCCTCTTTAATACCCCACAGAAGTAAATACCTCCTCTTTAATACCCCACAGAAGTAAATACCTCCTCTTTAATACCCCACAGAAGTAAATACCTCCTCTTTAATACCCCACAGAAGTAAATACCTCCTCTTTAATACCCCATAGAAGTAAATACCTCCTCTTTAATACCCCGCAGAAGTAAATACCTCCTCTTTAATACCCCATAGAAGTAAATACCTCCTCTTTAATACCCCACAGAAGTAAATACCTCCTCTTTAATACCCCGCAGAAGTAAATACCTCCTCTTTAATACCCCGCAGAAGTAAATACCTCCTCTTTAATACCCCGTAGAAGTAAATACCTCCTCTTTAATACCCCACAGAAGTAAATACCTCCTCTTTAATACCCCACAGAAGTAAATACCTCCTCTTTAATACCCCACAGAAGTAAATACCTCCTCTTTAATACCCCACAGAAGTAAATACCTCCTCTTTAATACCCCGCAGAAGTAAATACCTCCTCTTTAATACCCCACAGAAGTAAATACCTCCTCTTTAATACCCCACAGAAGTAAATACCTCCTCTTTAATACCCCACAGAAGTAAATACCTCCTCTTTAATACCCCACAGAAGTAAATACCTCCTCTTTAATACCCCACAGAAGTAAATACCTCCTCTTTAATACCCCACAGAAGTAAATACCTCCTCTTTAATACCCCACAGAAGTAAATACCTCCTCTTTAATACCCCACAGAAGTAAATACCTCCTCTTTAATACCCCACAGAAGTAAATACCTCCTCTTTAATACCCCACAGAAGTAAATACCTCCTCTTTAATACCCCACAGAAGTAAATACCTCCTCTTTAATACCCCACAGAAGTAAATACCTCCTCTTTAATACCCCACAGAAGTAAATACCTCCTCTTTAACTTTCACAGAGTTTGTACATTATAAAGTTCATATACCAAGAATTAAATTTGACAGAACAAATTTCACAACTGAGGTTTGTCCCACGTCTGGTTACTATAGCAACTACTACAGCTGCCATTGGTTTAGCTTCACACAAACAACTAGCGCCACCTGCTGACGATGTGTATGGACACGCTTCATGTTGGTCATTTTACGTTGTTTTTTTTCTCTTAGTATCTGTATATATGTGTTCATAAGCTCTAATTTTACCTCGCACGGTGATCAGTGTGGTAGCTCTGGTTGTTAAAAGTATCAAAAATCAGACGCTGAATCGATACTGGGACTAGTATTGAAACTCGATACTCGTTTGAGCGAGTATCGATACTGAAAAAGTCACATTCACAGGACGGAAATGAAGCTTTAATGAAACTTTAGACTGATTTTGAGATGAATCAGAACAAGTATAAGACGCATAGACTCACTCACTGCACACTGAGCACTGTTCTCTCTCTTTTCTTTCCCCTCTCTTCCCCTCCTCTCTCTCTCTCTCTCTTTTCTCTCCTACATTCCTTCACCCTCTTTCTTTCCTCCCCCTCTCCTCATCATTCCTCTCTCATCTTTCCCCATTATTTTACCTCCTTCCTCTCCCACTATCGCTCCCCTTTCTCTCTCTCTCTCTTCTCCTCCTTGTCCTTCCCTCTCTTTCATCTCGTTTTCCCTCTCGTCTCTCCTTCCTCTCCCTCCTTCTTCCTCTTCTCCTTTCCCTCTTCTTCCGAGAGACAAATATAAAACCGCATATTAAAAAAAAAAAAAACGTCCATGGAGCACTACGAACCTGCTGGACACTGAGGGAGCTGTCCTGGCGCCCCCTGCTGGACACTGAGGGAGCTGTCCTGGCGCCCCCTGCTGGACACGTCTCTTTCCAGTTGAGCCTCTGTTCATACATCCGTCCACGTTGTCCTCGTTTCCGCTGCAGCACAGACTGAAGCGCCTGGTCTGAAACACTGAAGCTCCATTGTCCCCAGAACAATGTCCATCTGTGACACTGTCCTCACGCTCGTCCCCTTCTGTCCCAAACCCGTCTCCAAACTCCCATTCACTTCTGTCTCAAACGTCTCTTGTGTCTCGCGTCTTCCGTTCAAAACTTCCCCTGAACTCTCCGCAACAGATTCACTTTGTCTTTTCGTTTATTTTTTAAGTTAATTCGTCCTCAACGTCATTTTGTTCTTTGTTCTTGTTTTTTTACGTCGCCCAAACTGTTTCGTTCAAACTTAAAGGTCCACTGTGTAACTTTTCCGCGCGTCTGTCATTGCCTTTGTCTGAAATGTTCCACGGAGCAGCGTTAAAATGAGGCGATTTCATTAAACTCCTGAAATAAACGCACTGAAAAAACACGTGTCGTCGCAGTGAGCGCCTGGTGTCGCCTCTCCACAGATCTGACCTGTGATTTGTGCGTTGCGGCGTCTCCTGTGCGTTGCTAGGGAGATAAGATAAGATATAAGTTTAGTGTTGTACTGTGGGATATTCCAGACACAGCAGTAGCGTGTGCTGCGGTGCTGTTGTTTCTGTTTGACTCAATTTCCCACAATCCCCTGCACTTTGACACGAGACGACGTTTCACTCTGAGCGTTTGTTTATTTCATGATCAGAAAACAGAATATTTACTTTCCCGACACATAAAGACACTTCTGAAACATTTTTTCATTTGTAGAAGAAGATTTTTATTAAACCTTAAAGTGGTCACATGACACGAGAGTCACTTCCTCCAGAATCGGCTCCACGTGTTAGCTTAGTGTTAGCTTAGTGTTAGCTTAGTGTTAGCTTAGTGTTAGTTTAGTGTTAGCTTAGTGTTAGCTTAGTGTTAGCTTAGTGTTAGCTTAGTGTTAGTTTAGTGTTAGCTTAGTGTTAGCTTAGTGTTAGCTTAGTGTTAGCTTAGCATGAGTATGACGCTTGGCTCAGCTTTAGAGGGCGAGCGCTACCGAGTCTTTAGAGGAGCCGATTCCGGGCGAGCGCTACTGAGTCTTTAGAGGAGCCGATTCCGGGCGAGCGCTACTGAGTCTTTAGAGGAGCCGATTCCGGGCGAGCGCTACTGAGTCTTTAGAGGAGCCGATTCCAGGCACTACTGAGTCTTTAGAGGAGCCGATTCCGGGCAAGTTCTACTGAGTCTTTGTTTTCGTGACATTATATTTCAAACATCGTCTCAAAACGGCTGCCACGTGATTCAAATCAGACCCGTGTATTTACGTTTCAGCGAGCGGCGTTTACATCGAAGGCGTTTTGTGTGACGTGACGGAGGAATCGTGTCATTTGAGAGTTTAAATTTTTCGTCCACGCTGTAATTAACCCGACCTCAGCGCGACGGCGAGTTTACACAGTTTCTTTTCATTTGAGGAAAGATTGAAGAGCCAGACTAAACGTGTAAACAGGCTCAGGTCGCCGTGACGACACATTTGACTGTCATTTAAAACTTTTTTCTTGTCGATTTTTATTTCGTTTTAGTCGACAAAGCGCCGCACAAACATATTTAGAGCATTTAACGAGAAAATGTCGTTAAAAGTGATTTATTTTGTGTCTTTATTTTAAGAACCGTAGCGCTAAACAGTTATTTTTATGTATTTATCATTAACGTGGACCGCGGTGTCTTGCTAAACGGCACAAAGGCAGTTCGGAATTCTTCTTTCTCCCGCTCTTTTTGTGTCTTTTCTCCATCTCCGTCTCTCTTTTTCATTTTCTTCTTTTACAGTTTCTTCACATTTTGATCAAATATTGAAAAAAAAACGGAAAAAAAAACGTGGTTGGACACATTTTGGAGACGTTCTTGAGTTATCGCTTTGCCCGGAATATTCCACAGCGCGGCATTAAACCGATCTACACTCGCTGAGACGAACGAATGACACCTCTAGAACGAGTTACAGGTCAGATCTGCGGAGAGGCAACCCCGTAGTAACAGGATTCATGTTTTTCCACGCTATTTTTGAGCAATAAAACACCTGTGTTAATGTTCCTCTGACAGAAAAGTTCCACACTGTACCTTTAATTACGTGGGTTAGTCTTGTTTGTGTAAGATCCTGTACGAGGCCCCGCCCTGAAGCCTACGTCACCCACGCTCCCGCACGACAATCCTCCGTAAATGTACAAAAACGTGATAAAAAACTGTACGCTACGACTTCACAAACCTGGTGTTATTTGATAGCGATCTGAAGGGGGAGTGACTTAGCGCAGAGAGCAAAAGGAGCAGGTTTAATCTTCGTCACTGAGTTTTTAGTTTCGTCGTTTTCTCCCACATAAATCTGATTTGATGAAGCCGACGGCGGCGTGTGAGCGACGGAGACGAGACGGGTTTTTGTGGAAATTTCCGGAAGAGATTTGGACAAAAGTGTAAAAAGGAAAAACAGGAAATGAAAGACGGACAGTTAGACACAAACGGAGACGACGGACGACTTTTATCTGAGAGGATTTAAGGAATTTTATTTGGGAAATTTGACTTTACGCTCAGTTATTTTCGTGTTAATAAGATGATTCTGATGTAACACGATTAAAGAGGAGGTATTTACTTCTATGTTGTATTAAAGAGGAGGTATTTACTTCTACGGGGTATTAAAGAGGAGGTATTTACTTCTACGGGGTATTAAAGAGGAGGTATTTACTTCTGTGGGGTATTAAAGAGGAGGTATTTACTTCTATGGGGTATTAAAGAGGAGGTATTTACTTCTGTGGGGTATTAAAGAGGAGGTATTTACTTCTGTGGGGTATTAAAGAGGAGGTATTTACTTCTGTGGGGTATTAAAGAGGAGGTATTTACTTCTGTGGGGTATTAAAGAGGAGGTATTTACTTCTGTGGGGTATTAAAGAGGAGGTATTTACTTCTACGGGGTATTAAAGAGGAGGTATTTACTTCTACGGGGTATTAAAGAGGAGGTATTTACTTCTGTGGGGTATTAAAGAGGAGGTATTTACTTCTATGGGGTATTAAAGAGGAGGTATTTACTTCTGTGGGGTATTAAAGAGGAGGTATTTACTTCTGTGGGGTATTAAAGAGGAGGTATTTACTTCTGTGGGGTATTAAAGAGGAGGTATTTACTTCTGTGGGGTATTAAAGAGGAGGTATTTACTTCTGTGGGGTATTAAAGAGGAGGTATTTACTTCTATTGTGGTATTAAAGAGGAGGTATTTACTTCTATGGGGTATTAAAGAGGAGGTATTTACTTCTATGGGGTATTAAAGAGGAGGTATTTACTTCTGTGGGGTATTAAAGAGGAGGTATTTACTTCTGTGGGGTATTAAAGAGGAGGTATTTACTTCTGTGGGGTATTAAAGAGGAGGTATTTACTTCTATTGTGGTATTAAAGAGGAGGTATTTACTTCTATGGGGTATTAAAGAGGAGGTATTTACTTCTATGGGGTATTAAAGAGGAGGTATTATGTTCTATGGAGTATTAACTGTAACACGTAAAATATTTAGTTCACCTTGTTACTTTTTATTGTTTTGAAAATGCTGTGATAGTTTCACTTTTGTTTTTTCCCGCTCTGAGTCTCTTTGCTCTCTGTGCTAAGCCCCTCCCCCTTCAGAGCACTATCACAACACAATCAGCTGCATCGCACTAATGAAACTACTGCACATCACACCAGGTTTGTCACGTCATAGTGCACAGTTTTGTGTCATGTTTTTGTATATTTATGGAGGATTGTCGTGTGGATCATGGGTGATGTACTTGTGGGCGGAGCCTCGTACAGAATTTCATAGGGGCCCTGGAGAGATCTCTAGATGACTCAAACATGCCTGGATGACGTCTCAAACATCGTCAGACACGTTTTTGATGAAGGAACGACGTTAAAACCTGTTAGAAAGTTCAAAAAAGCTGATTTATATAAAACCTCCTCTTTAAAAATGCAGGTCATGAAAATATGTAGAATAATCCTGAGCCTGAGGAAAAAATCTGACGTTTAATCTGGAAAATCTAATTCAGATTAAATTAAATGTGAAAGTCCTGCCTGAACATCACAGTGAAAGGACCAGAACTGGACCAGAACTGGACCAGAACTAGACCAGAACTGAACCAGAACTGGACCAGAACTGGACCAGAACTAGACCAGAACTGAACCAGAACTGGACCAGAACTGAACCAGAACTGAACCAGAACTGGACCAGAACTAAACCAGAACTGAACCAGAACTGCACCAGAACTAAACCAGAACTAAACCAGAACTGGACCAGAACTGGACCAGAACTAAACCAGAACTAAACCAGAACTGGACCAGAACTGGACCAGAACTGGACCAGAACTAAACCAGAACTAAACCAGAACTAAACCAGAACTGGACCAGAACTGGACCAGAACTAAACCAGAACTGAACCAGAACTGGACCAGAACTAAACCAGAACTGGACCAGAACTGGACCAGAACTGGACCAGAACTGAACCAGAACTGAACCAGAACTGGACCAGAACTAAACCAGAACTGGACCAGAACTAAACCAGAACTAAACCAGAACTGCACCAGAACTAAACCAGAACTAAACCAGAACTGGACCAGAACTGGACCAGAACTGGACCAGAACTAAACCAGAACTAAACCAGAACTGGACCAGAACTGGACCAGAACTAAACCAGGTCTAAACCAGAACTGAACCAGAACTGGACCAGAACTAAACCAGAACTGGACCAGAACTAAACCAGAACTAAACCAGAACTGGACCAGAACTGAACCAGAACTGGACCAGAACTAAACCAGAACTGGACCAGAACTGAACCAGAACTGGACCAGAACTGGACCAGAACTGGACCAGAACTAAACCAGAACTGCACCAGAACTGGACCAGAACTGGACCAGAACTAAACCAGAACTGAACCAGAACTGGACCAGAACTGGACCAGAACTAAACCAGAACTAAACCAGAACTAAACCAGAACTGGACCAGAACTGGACCAGAACTGGACCAGAACTAAACCAGAACTAAACCAGAACTGGACCAGAACTAAACCAGAACTAAACCAGAACTGGACCAGAACTGGACCAGAACTGAACCTGAACTGGACCAGAACTAAACCAGAACTGAACCTGAACTGGACCAGAACTAGACCAGAACTGGACCAGAACTGGACCAGAACTAAACCAGGTCTAAACCAGGATTAAACCAGGTCTAAACCAGGTCTAAACTGGACCAGAACTGGACCAGAACTGGACCAGAACTAAACCAGAACTGGACCAGAACTGGACCAGAACTAAACCAGAACTAAACCAGAACTGGACCAGAACTGGACCAGAACTAAACCAGAACTAAACCAGAACTGCACCAGAACTGGACCAGAACTAAACCAGAACTAAACCAGAACTGGACCAGAACTGGACCAGAACTGGACCAGAACTAAACCAGAACTGAACCTGAACTGGACCAGAACTAGACCAGAACTGGACCAGAACTGGACCAGAACTAAACCAGGTCTAAACCAGGATTAAACCAGGTCTAAACCAGGTCTAAACTGGACCAGAACTGGACCAGAACTGGACCAGAACTAAACCAGAACTGGACCAGAACTGGACCAGAACTAAACCAGAACTAAACCAGAACTGAACCAGAACTGAACCAGAACTGGACCAGAACTGGACCAGAACTAAACCTGAACTGAACCTGAACTGGACCAGAACTGGACCAGAACTGGACCAGAACTAAACCAGAACTAAACCTGAACTGGACCAGAACTAAACCAGGTCTAAACCAGGACTAAACCAGGACTGGACCAGAACTAAACCAGAACTAAACCAGAACTGGACCAGAACTAGACCAGAACTAGACCAGAACTGGACCAGAACTAAACCAGGTCTAAACCAGGACTGGACCAGAACTAAACCAGAACTAAACCAGAACTGGACCAGAACTGGACCAGAACTGGACCAGAATTGGACCAGAACTGAACCTGAACTGGACCAGAACTAGACCAGAACTGGACCAGAACTAAACCAGGTCTAAACCAGGTCTAAACCAGGTCTAAACTGGACCAGAACTGGACCAGAACTAAACCAGAACTGAACCTGAACTGGACCAGAACTAGACCAGAACTGGACCAGAACTGGACCAGAACTTAACCAGGTCTAAACCAGGATTAAACCAGGTCTAAACCAGGTCTAAACTGGACCAGAACTGGACCAGAACTGGACCAGAACTGGACCAGAACTAAACCAGAACTGGACCAGAACTAAACCAGAACTAAACCAGAACTGAACCAGAACTGAACCAGAACTGGACCAGAACTGGACCAGAACTAAACCAGAACTAAACCTGAACTGGACCAGAACTGGACCAGAACTGGACCAGAACTAAACCAGAACTGAACCTGAACTGGACCAGAACTGGACCAGAACTAAACCAGAACTAAACCAGAACTGGACCAGAACTAGACCAGAACTAGACCAGAACTGGACCAGAACTAAACCAGGTCTAAACCAGGACTAAACCAGGACTGGACCAGAACTAAACCAGAACTAAACCAGAACTGGACCAGAACTAAACCAGAACTGGACCAGAACTGGACCAGAACTGGACCAGAATTGGACCAGAACTGAACCTGAACTGGACCAGAACTGGACCAGAACTAGACCAGAACTGGACCAGAACTAAACCAGGTCTAAACCAGGTCTAAACCAGGTCTATCTGTTGCTGTTGTACTTTCAGTGTTTGTACATTTGACTTTTCTGCCCAACACAGTTTGTCAAATACACAACAGGTCATTTTGTATCTCCATTTGACCCCTCCTCTCCTCCTCCTCCTCCTCCTCTCCTCCTCCCCTCCTCCCCCTCCTCTCCTCCTCCTCCTCACTCCTCCTCCTCTCCTCCTCCTCCTCCTCTCCTCCTCCTCCTCCTCTCCTCCTCCTCCTCTGCTCTTCCTCTCCTCCTCCTCCTCTTCCTCCGCTCCTCCTCCTCACTCCTCCTCCTCTCCTCCTTGCTCCTCCTCTCCTCCTCACTCCTCCTCCCCCTCCTCCTCTCTTCCTCCTCCTCCATCTTTTCCTCCTCTTTCTCTGTTAAATTCTTTTCCTCAGACGTCGTTGCAGCTGGAGCCAAATCCAGAACAAACATCTGACATTTAATGTCACAAATATTTACAACACAATGAACTCAAACTGGGTCAGCAAACACACAACACAACACACAACACAACACACAACACACACAACGCACACACACACACACAACACACACAACACTAAACACACACACACAACATACACACAAAAGACACAACACACACACAACACACATGACGCACACAACGCACACAACACACACAACGCACATGACGCACACGACATACAACACACACAAGACACACACAAGACACACAACACACACAAGACACACAACACAACACACACAAGACACACAACGCACACAACACACACAACGCACATGACACACACAACACACACAACGCACATGACACACACAACATACAACACACACAACGCACATGACGCACACAACACACACAACGCACACAACGCACACAACACACACAACGCACATGACACACACAACATACAACACACACAACGCACATGACGCACACAACACACATGACACACACAACATACAACACACACAACGCACATGACGCACACAACATACAATGCACACAACGCACATGACGCACACAACACACACACTGCCTCACTGTGGGGAGGTCTACGGTTTGAGTCCCAGCTCGTCTCATGTATTTCAGTTTGTCCTAAATGTCCTAAAAGTGTGAGTTTTAGTCGTGTTGTAAAGTTGTTGTCTCCTCACACCTGGAGTTGTGTTTTGTTTCTTTCACATGTTTTAAACCCGATTCTAGACTGAAATGATCCAAATGATTCTAGAAATGAAGGTGTATGGAGTTTAAAAACACAGTGGAGCACTTCCTGTATCACCACATGACATCACAAGGTGGAACAGAGTGTTTTTTTGTTTTGTTTTTGTGCGACTCCAGGTGTGTTTGTGATGAGGAAACTCCTTCATGACACAGACCAGACTTGAATGTGTCCACTGAAAAGCTCCTTCAGGGTTAAACTCGAGGACGACGTGTCTCAGAGCAGACGTCAGACGCTCTGTCCCACCTGATGATGTCATGAGGTGATGTCATGAGGTGATGTCATGGGGATGTGTAAACTTCTACTTTTATGTCGTTTCTAAATGTTATTTGACATTTTTATTTTTCATTTTATGTTTTGATGTGAGAAAAGGTGAAACTAAAGTCTGTTTTTAACTCAAACCTCGGCCTGAAACTTTATCACTTTGACCCCTCTGACCTCTGACCTCCTCTCTCTGTCTCTCCCGCTCTCTCCTCCTCCCTTTCTTTAGCTCTTCCTCCTCCTCTCTTCTCCTCTGGACTCTGTGATATTTAAATCATAAATCTCTCATAAACTCGTAAAGTTCTCTCCTCCTCCTCTCTCCTCCTCTTTTTCTCCTCCTCTTTCTCTTCTCTTTCCCCTCCTCCCCTCTCCTCCTCTATTCTCTTTCTCCTCCTCTTTACTCCTCTGGACTCTGGTATTTAAATCATAAATCTCTTGTAAATTTCAGAAGTTCTCTTCTCCTCTCTTCTCCTCCTCTCTCTTTCTCCTCCTCTTTGTCCTCCTCTTTCTCCTGTTTTTCCTCCTCCTTCTCTTCCTCCTTCTCCTCCTCTCTACTCTCTCTCCTCTCCTTCTCCCCTCTTTCTCCTCTTTCTCCTCTCCTCTTCTCTCTCTCTCCTCCTCTTTCTCCTCCTCTTTCTCCTCCTCTTTCTCCTCTCTCTCCTCCTCCTCTTTCTCCTCCTCTCTTCTCTGTGGTATGTAAATCATAAATCTCTCGTAAACGTCGTCCGTTTGTTTGAAGTGGGTGATAAATGTGGAGTCAGAGTTTTTCTCGTGGCTTCAGGCTCTGACCTGTTTCACACGAGGAGAATGTTACACAATAGAGCATTAAAACCATCTATTCATTTATTCACTTACAGATTTCAACGCTTTGAAAAACTCACTTTGTTGCTGTCAGGGGTTCGCCTCTCCCCAGATCTGACCTGTAAATTGGCCTGGTGCTGTCTCCTGCTCGTCTCCATGGAGATAAAACAGTTTAAAGCCATAACATGCAGCTTTACTTCTCATATGAAGAAATTCCCTGTTCTAGTGTCGATACTTAGGAATAGACTCGATACTCGATACTTGATACTCGATACCACAGTGAAAATAAAAATAAAACTGATTGTGTAAAATGTTTAAACACAAAGAGGAAGAAGGAGCCACACACACTCGAGCCGCCATTTTGAAACATCTGCCTCCGTCTGGAACAGGAGGAATTTAAACAAAAGATAAAGACTGACGTCCAAGAAGAGGAGGAGGAGAGAGGGAGAGGGGGGGAGGGAGAGGAGAGGGGGAGAGGTGGAGGAGGGAGAGAGGGAGAGGTGGAGGAGAGAGGGAGGGGGAGAGGGAGAGAGGGAGGGAGGGGGAGGAGAGAGGGAGAGGAGAGAGGGAGAGGGGGAGGAGGAGGAGAGAGGGAGAGAGAGGGGGAGAGGGAGGGAGGGAGGGAGAGGAGGAGAAGAAAGAGGGAGGGAGGGAGAGGAGAGGGGGAGGGAGAGGGGGGAGAGGAGAGAGGGGGGAGAGGAGAGAGGGGGAGGAGAGAGGGAGAGGGGGGGAGGAGGAGAGGAGGAGGAGAGAGAGAGGGGGAGGACACAGGAGTAAATACCTCCTCTTTAAAGTCATTTTCCAGTGAAAGTGAAAATCACAGACTGTGGCGTCATAAAGTCATAAAGTCAACTTAAACATAAACACAACAAGGAGCAGACTATGACCTGGAACAGACCGGGACAGACTATGACCTGGAACAGACCGGGAACAGGCTATGACCTGGAACAGACCGGAACAGACTATGACCTGGAGCAGACCGGGAGGAGACTATGACCTGGAGCAGACCGGGAGCAGACTATGACCTGGAGCAGACCGGGAGCAGACTATGACCTGGAGCAGACCGGGAGCAGACTATGACCTGGAGCAGACCGGGAGCAGACTATGACCTGGAGCAGACCGGGAGCAGACTATGACCTGGAGCAGACCGGGAGCAGACTATGACCTGGAGCAGACCGGGAGCAGACTATGACCTGGAGCAGACCGGGAGCAGACTATGACCTGGAGCAGACCGGGAGCAGACTATGACCTGGAACAGACCGGGAGCAGACTATGACCTGGAGCAGACCGGGAGGAGACTATGACCTGGAACAGACCGGGAGCAGACTATGACCTGGAGCAGACCGGGAGGAGACTATGACCTGGAGCAGACCGGGAGGAGACTATGACCTGGAACAGACCGGGACTGAACCAGGACTGATCTATTGCTGTAGTTTGAGGATTATTAGACACATTTAAGTTAAAATGTTTGTTATTTGAGCCAAATGTACAGTTTGACATGAGACTCGTGTGTGTTTGTGAGTTTAGAGTTTTGTGCGTTTGTTGAGTCTGACGTGGCTCATTCTTGTAGACCTGCTCCTACACGACTCCGCACAAAGACGCAGGGACCTCTTTATAAACTCACATTCTCCTGTCAGCGCTGAACAAGCAGGACACGCCCAGGACACACAGACCATTAAAGCTCCACTGTGGAACTTTACAAGACCTGCTCCCACACGACGAGACCAGGTTAAATACACAGAATGTACATCTTTAAAGTGCCAGGATCACACTGTTCACTGGATTTGTGTTTTGTTTCATTAACACGTTTAACACATAAAACAGTGAAAACGCTCTGTTCCACCTCGTGATGTCATCGTGTGGTGATACAGGAAGTGCCCCGTACACCTCTATATAAGTCCATACACCTTCACTAGAAGAACTAAACCAGGACTAAACCAGGACTAAACCAGGACTAAACAAGGACTAAACCAGGACTAAACAAGGACTAAACCAGGTCTAAACCAGGACTAAACCAGGACTAAACCAGGACTAAATCAGGACTAAACCAGGACTAAACCAGGACTAAACCAGGACTAAACTAGGACTAAACCAGGACTAAACCAGGACTGAACCAGAACTAAACAAGGACTGAACCAGAACTAAACCAGAACTAAACCAGGACTAAACCAGGACTAAACCAGGACTAAACCAGGACTAAACAAGGACTAAACCAGGTCTAAACCAGGACTAAACCAGGACTAAACCAGGACTAAATCAGGACTAAACCAGGACTAAACCAGGACTAAACCAGGACTAAACTAGGACTAAACCAGGACTAAACCAGGACTGAACCAGAACTAAACAAGGACTGAACCAGAACTAAACCAGAACTAAACCAGGACTAAACCAGGACTAAACCAGGACTAAACAAGGACTAAACTAGGACTAAACCAGAACTAAACCAGGATTAAACCAGGACTAAACTAGACCAGAAACTAAAGGTAAAAGGAGCTGTTAACTTGAAAACTACCACTTGATGACATCACAAGGTGGAACGTCGCGTTTTGATCTTTGTAGATGTCAGACTGATAATAAAGTGCGACTCAAACATGTGTGAATGAAACAAAACACAACTCCAGGTCTGTTTCTGAGGAAACAGCTTTAGGACACGACTTAAAGCTCATAAGAGTCACATTAAAGCTTCACTGTGTAACTTTCCTCACACTGGACCTGCTCCTACTCGACTCTAGACAAAGGGGCAGCTTTAAAAACATTTACATTCCTCTGTCAGCGTCTGTGATGAATCTACAGCTGCCTGCGCCTCGCGGTACATTAAAGCTGCTCTGAGGAACTTTCCTCTTAGTGCTTCTCCTGAAATGTTCCAGTGTGGCATTATCTGTTTTACCTCATTATTACAGCTGTTTTTACTGTTGAAAATCACCTTGAAACACATGGATTTTTACTGTGAACGAGGACGTTTCTCCACAGATCCGACCTGTAACTTGAACGAGGTCAATGCCATACTGTGGATTTTTAAAAGCAAAACAGTGACATCACCATGGAAACCCTTTGAGCAGTTTTGAGACCCGCCTCTTCTCCCTGGTATTTAACACAAGCCCCGCCTCTTCTCCCTGGTATTTAACACTAGCCCCGCCTCTTCTCCCTGGTATTTAACACAAGCCCCGCCTCTTCTCCCTGGTATTTAACACTAGCCCCGCCTCTTCTCCCTGGTATTTAACACAAGCCCCGCCTCTTCTCCCTGGTATTTAACACAAGCCCCGCCTCTTCTCCCTGGTATTTAACACTAGCCCCGCCTCTTCTCCCTGGTATTTAACACAAGCCCCGCCTCTTCTCCCTGGTATTTAACACTAGCCCCGCCTCTTCTCCCTGGTATTTAACACTAGCCCCGCCTCTTCTCCCTGGTATTTAACACAAGCCCCGCCTCTTCTCCCTGGTATTTAACACTAGCCCCGCCTCTTCTCCCTGGTATTTAACACTCTGCAGGATATACATGTGTTTTATTGTTTTTTTCCTGTATCGTGTGAGCTGTATGTTTTTTTTTGGTTTTTTTGTTTTTTAAATTTGAAGTTGTTTTAATATTCGATAAAAAAACAGCCTGATTTGATTCTTACTCGAGTAAACGTCGTGTCTCTTCGTCTCTCTCTGAGTCTAAAGTGACGTTTTATGTAACAAAATGAAATAATCTGAACTTTTGTGTTTCTTTTGGCTCCTTCAGATTTGATTTAGTTTGGATCATTTTTATTTCTGAAAATACTTTTACTTGAATTGTACTTTTTACCCGAATACTTTGATACTTTGAATCATTTCTTGCACCACTACTTTGTACTTCTACTTGAGTAATACTATGTTGAAGTAAAAGTACTCGTACTCGTGTACCTGTCTCTTCTGCTGTGCTGCTCTCAGTTGTTGGTGCAGTAGTGGCTCAGTGTGTAGAACCTCACAACGACAGGGTCCCCGGTTTGAGTCCTGTGTGTGAACAAACCAGGACTAAACCAGGACTAAACCAGGACTAAACCAGGACTAAACCAGGACTGAACCGGGACTAAACCAGGACTAAACCAGGACTAAACCGGGACTAAACCGGGACTAAACCGGGACTAAACCAGGACTAAACCAGGACTAAACCAGGACTAAACCAGGACTGAACCAGGACTGAACCAGGACTAAACCAGGACTAAACCAGGACTAAACCAGGACTAAACCAAGACTAAACCAAGACTAAACAAGGACTAAACAAGGACTGAACCAGGACTGAACCAGGACTAAAGATTAAGAAAACTTACCTGCGTGAACTAGACTAGACCAGGACTAGACCAGGACTAGACCAGGACTAGACCCAGACCTGTGTTAGTCCCAGGTCCTGTTCTCCTCGTGGTCCTGTGGAGCCGGGTCAGAGGAGCCGACTCTTTTCTGTTCAGATGTTTGAATAAGAAACAGGATCAGTCTGGACGTGTCAGAGCAGAAGTGAGTTTGAAAGAGACAAAACAAACGAGAAAGAGACAAACGAGAAAGAGACAAACGAGAAAGAGACAAACCAGAAAGAGACAAACGAGAAAGAGACAAATGAGAAAGAGACATTTTAACCCCAGAAACAAACCTGAGACGTGTTCTGTTTCATTCATGTTTCAGTGATGTTTAGTATCACCTCATGATGTCACTAAGTGATTTATGTTCAGCTCTGACCTCGTGTTTTAGTTTAAGACAAAACACCTGGAGTTTCACACAAACCTGCAACTGTAGACCAGGACTAAACCAGGACTAAACCAGGACTAAACCAGGACTAAACCAGGACTAAACCAGGACTGAACCAGGACTAAACCAGGACTAAACCAGGACTGAACCAGGTCTAAACCAGGACTAAACCAGGACCAAACCAGGACTAAACCAGCACTGAACCAGGACTAGACCAGGACTGAACCAGGACTGAACCAGGACTGAACCAGGACTAAACCAGGACTGAACCAGGACTAAACCAGGACCAAACCAGGACTAAACCAGGACTAAACCTCTTCCCTCTGTATCTGCTGTAATGATTAGACGAGTTCGGTCTGAATGTTTCTGTGACTAAAACTTTCCATGGACCATAAGTCTGCTGCTCTCCTCCTCCACCCCTCTCCTCCTCTTCTGTTCTCTCTCTTCCCCCTCCTCTGTCTCTCTTTATTCGTCTCTCTCTTTTCTTTACGCCTGTTCTGTGTCTTGTTCCGCCCCTTTTCCATATCTCGTTTTCCCTGGCTCTCCATCTTTACCCTTTCTCCTTCTATTGTCTCTCTCCGTCTCCCTCCCCTTATCATCCCTCCTTTATCCCTTATATTCTCTCCCTCTTTTTATTTCCAACCTACTTCCCTCTCTTAGTTTATCTTCTCTCTTATCTTTTTTCTTACTTCCTCACCTCTCTCTCACTCTTTTTTATTTCAATCCTTCCTGCCTCCATTCGGTCTTTCTCTCCTCATCACCCCTCTCTCTCTTCTCTCCCTCGCTCTCCTCCCTCTCCCCCTCTCCTCCCCCTCCTCCCTCTCTTTCTTTTGCTTTAGGAAAATCTATAAAGTGTCCAGGTCTCAAACATCTGCCAGACGCATCAGACTCATGTTTTTGTTCGGAAAAATGTGAGAGTTTAAAAGAAAGAAAAGTCCTGGTTTAGTCCTGGTTTAGTCCTGGTTTAGTCCTGGTTCAGTCCTGGTTTAGTCCTGGTTTAGTCCTGGTTCAGTCCTGGTTTAGTCCTGGTTTAGACCTGGTTCAGTCCTGGTTTAGTCCTGGTTCAGTCCTGGTTCAGTCCTGGTTCAGTCCTGGTTTAGTCCTGGTTTAGTCCTGGTTCAGTCCTGGTTTAGTCCTGGTTTAGTCCTGGTTTAGTCCTGGTTTAGTCCTGGTTTAGTCCTGGTTTAGTCCTGGTTCAGTCCTGGTTTAGTCCTGGTTTAGTCCTGGTTCAGTCCTGGTTTAGTCCTGGTTTAGTCCTGGTTCAGTCCTGGTTCAGTCCTGGTTTAGTCCTGGTTTAGTCCTGGTTTAGTCCTGGTTTAGTCCTGGTTTAGTCAGTGCACATACTCAAACTGTCCAGTAGGTGTCAGTATCTCGCTCCTTCAGGAGGATCAGCTCCATTAAACGTGAGAAGAAGCTGGAGTGACTGAGGAGTTTCATGAAGGAGATGGTTTGGAAAAGGGCCGTAGACTTCCATGCGTCCTCACTGTGAGCGAGCTTGCATCTCCACAAACCTGACTTGTATTCAGCTCGTTTCCATGGAAATGTTGTTCTTTTGGCTCTAATATTCTACAGAATGACATAAACGTGTCTGTCTCCATGGTGAGTGTTTTTAAGGATGGTTTTAACTTTCTGTTTCCATGGAATCCTGCAGGAAACTTGTGCTGCTTCAAGAAAGTTACGGACTGTGTCTTTAATGTTTTGAAATATGTATAAAGAAATCACACTGGTGTTTGGACACTAAATTTGAACAAACATCGTGATAAAGTGACATTTTTACAGTTTAAACTCAGCTGCTTGTCGTCATGGAGATGTTATTGCTTTGCCTGGAATGTCCCGCAGTACACACACTGTAAACAACACACACCATAAACAACACACACACCGTAAACAACACACACACTGTAAACAACACACACCATAAACAACACACACACCGTAAACAACACACACCATAAACAACACACACACCGTAAACAACACACACACTGTAAACAACACACACCATAAACAACACACACACCGTAAACAACACACACACTGTAAACAACACACACACACCGTAAACAACACACACCATAAACAACACACACACCGTAAACAACACACAAACTGTAAACAACACACACTGTAAACAACACACACTGTAAACAACACACACTGTAAACAACACACACTGTAAACAACACACACACACTGTAAACAACACACACTGTAAACAACACACAAACTGTAAACAACACACACACTGTAAACAACACACACTGTAAACAACACACACTGTAAACAACACACACTGTAAACAACACACACACTGTAAACAACACACACTGTAAACAACACACACTGTAAACAACACACACACTGTAAACAACACACACTGTAAACAACACACACACTGTAAACAACACACACACTGTAAACAACACACACTGTAAACAACACACACTGTAAACAACACACACACTGTAAACAACACACACTGTAAACAACCATGTAAACGACGCACAAAGTCACTGTATTTAACATAAAAACACTGGATTCATATAAATGTGAATGTCACAGATCAATCGTGGACATTTAAAGTGCAGTGTGTGCGCCCTCTGCTGTACAGGAGGCCTTATGTCAATGAGCTTTAGTCAAATGTCCCTGTAAGAAGCTTTTTATGTATGTGTTCGGTGACGGTCAGAGGTGGCAGCCACATGTGTGTCAGTCTGCCCCAGGACGGCTCTGGTAAAAGCACAGAACTGAGACTGAGAGGAGATAAAAGAGTTTGGAGTTTAAGCGTCGTGACGAGTGAACGCAGCGACAAAGGGACAGATTCTGCAAACGTCAGTCGAGTTTTTCACTGTTTCCTGATGATCTCACTCGTGTTTGTTTTGTTTCATGTTTGAGTTTTCCTGTGTCATTTTGCATTTACACTTTGAGTTTCCAGTAAACATCTGTTCTTTTCTCGTCCTTTCGTCCACGCTCTGCTCCGTTTTCACTGAGAGTATTTAAATAACACTGCAGGATTCAAAAAACACATGATAAAAACACTTTTCCTTCGTGCTTCCTCTTTTATTCCCACGATTATTCCCACTGTAGAGTCTCACTGAAGCATCAAAACTATGAATGACACACGTGGAATGGAGCAAACACAAATAAACTCAAATACTTTTATATTTTAGATGTTTTTTTAACGACATTTTCCTTTCGTTTTGATCACCGCTTTGCACTTTTGGCACTTCTTGACCCTTGACCTCACCACAGTCAAGCTCATTAAGACGCACTGTTTTTAGAAGTTATTCCACTTTTTTTCTTCGTTACATAATTCCATACATCTCGAATCATAAATCTGGCGTTTTTCACGTTTATCTAAAATGTTAAAAGTCGTAAAACATAAAGAAACAAACATTAAAAAAGAGGGAATGTCCAAAAATGTCCAAACTTTCGCTGCTCGTGTGCGTTTTTATTCAGACCTGACCGTCCCATAAAGCGCCTCTTCCTCACTGTCTTCTTCTCCTTCTGTTGTCGTTCCAGGTGAGGATAAAACGTGCGTTGCCGACGGGCAGGAGTACACGAACCGGGACATCTGGAAGCCGGAGCCGTGTCGGATCTGCGTGTGCGATAACGGACAGGTCCTGTGCGACGAGATCCAGTGCGACGAGGTGGTCGGCTGCGAAAGGACCGTAGTGCCCCCGGGAGAGTGCTGCCCCGTGTGCCAAGACTCTGGAAGTACAGGAGGAGGAGGAGGAGGAGGAGGAGGAGGAGGGGGAGGAGACTTCGGTGAGTACGAACGCCGTCGCTGCACGTAAGCCAAATGCAGGCCCGGGGGCGAAGTCTGGCCCGCAGTGTGATTATATCCGGTCCGTGTGATCATATTAAATGAGCTGGACCGCTGCTGTATGGCACCTGCAGCACTAATACTACAAATCCCACAATGCTTTGCAGTTGAAAAAGGTGAGAGCTCCTCCTTTTTCTGTTGAGACTCATTAGCGACAAAGCTACAAGTCGCCGCAGCCAAATTAATTATTGCAGAGAGAAATGTTTTGTTTTTTTTAATAAGAAATGAACACGACTGATGTGTCTTTTATTTCAAATTTAATGTTTAAGTAAATCTAAAGTTTGTTTCCGTATGAAAAGGTTAAACGTTACACATCAGGTGCAGTAAATTTTTTAAATAAATGTTGAGTTTTTCCTGTGAATTTGTCTGATTTTAATTTTGGCCCAGTGTGAGTTTGAGTTTGACACTTTTGTCTTAGAAGATTGTTAGATTTAGATTTAAAATTGAATAAACTTGACCTCTCTGCTCCTGAAATCCAGTTGTTTTAAACCCAAAGTCGTCTCTGATCTGATTGGTCCTAAACTCCAGCCCCTGCAGAACAGTCCTGACTCGGTGCTAGTGCAGCCTCTGCAGCTCAGAGAGTCAAATGTGGAGCTTCTTTCACATGAGGCCCGTCCATAAACTGAGACAGAGACACTGTGTCTCTGCAGGACACGGTTGTGGACACAGGCTCAGACTGTGGCTCCTGTTTTAAGCTGTTCTTTTAAAATGCATGACCTTTTTTTTCTAATTCTGATTTGGTTTGACTTGGTTTTGGTGGGATAGAACCTGTGTTAAATAGTGTCATTTCATTTCAATTCATTTCTATTCTGTTCTATTCTATTATTATTTTTTATTATTTTCATATTTTTTAAATTTATTATTTATTTTTTAATTTATTATTTTTATTTATATTTTATCAATTAATTTATTTTTTATTTATTTTTATAATTTAATTATTGTATTTTTTATTAATTTTTTTTTTTTATTTCAAGCACATGTATCCAGTTCACTTAAAGCACATTTCATAAATTTGTTCTTATTTAAGCTCAAAAAAGAGTGAGAAGAAGAAACATTATTAAATCCAGCCCTGTTTCATAAGGGCATAAATTAAATGCTTTGTTTTAAGCTTCCTGTTTCCATTCCCAAATCCTTTTATTATAGTTTACATCAGCTCAGTGGCAGGAAAAGAGAAAGGTACTTTTACAATGACTCTGTAGTTTCCCCAAATACTTTTTAACTCCTGAATGATTTCTTGAACCTTTGTACGTAGTTGAGTAATATTATTTTGCAGTAACAGTACTTTAACTTCACTGCGTCACTCTTAATGATGTTTGTTTGTTTGTTTTGTTGCAGGTGGAGGAAAAATCTACAGGGTACGACTCACATTTATGACAAACATGCTCAAATAAAAGTACTTTTCTGTGTAAAACGTGTTGTTTTTTGTCACAGGGTCAGAAGGGGGAGCCTGGAGAAGTCCCTCTGGTAAAAACCACGTCACGTTCAGTTTATGTTCAGTTATTTTATCAAATGGACGTTTCAAAAACTCTAAAATGTGTTCACAGGTGACAGGGATCAGAGGACGACCGGGGCCGATGGTGAGAATATAATTTACACATTTTACCATTTTACCGACTTCCACGTTAGAAAACTGCGGTGTTGTCGTAAACGTCATCACAACAAAGCGACGTGTGGTGGTCGGCGCCCCCTATGGACAGATGCACGTCGCACTAGAGCGGAAGATTTTTAAAAATTTGTACCAAAATGACGACGCGACGCTGCCGAAGAAAATAAAACTGGAGAAGGAAGAGCGGACATCGCAGTGGGCGTGGCACAGTGGGCGTGGCACAGTGGGCGTGTGGCAGTGGACTAGAACATGGATCGAAGTTGAAAAATCCATTTTGCAGAATAAGTCAAAATGGACTCACTGAGAGCAGACTTCCCTCTCACTTTCTCTCTCTCTCTCTCTCATCATCCTCTCCCTCTCTTACCATCTCTTCCCATCTCTTTCTGTCTCCCCTCTGTCTTTTCTTCCTCCTCTCCCTCTCTTCCTCTTTCGTCTTTCTTTCCTCCTCTCTCTCTTACAATCTCTCCCTGTCTTTCTTCTCTCTTCCTCCTCTCACTTTCTCTCCCACTCTCGTCCCCTTCTCCTCTCCTCTCTCTCTCTCTCGCTTGTCTTTCTATCTCCCCTCTCTCTTCCCCCTCCCACTTTCTCTCTCTCTCTTCCTCCTCCTCCCACTTTCTTTCTCTCTCTTCCTCCTCCCACTTTCTCTCTCTCTCTTCCTCCTCCCACTTTCTCTCTCTCTCTTCCTCTTTCGTCCTTCTTGTCCTCACTTTCTCTCCCTCTCTTGTCTTCCTCTCCTCTCTCTTTCTGTCTCCCCTCCCTCTCTCTCTTCCTCCTCTCATTTTCTCTCCCTCTCTCATCCTCAACTCCGAAAGTCTCAATTAGAAGAAATGACAAAACGACAAAAAATAAATAAATAAATAAATAATAAAATACAATAACACCAAACCATATGTAACTTTTCTGTCTTGGTGCAGATGTTCTTGCTTTTCTCAGAATGTTCCGCAGTGTGGCATGAAACGTATCCATCACCGTGGAGACAGGTTAATGCCACCAGGCCAAGTTATAGGTCAGCTCTTTGGAGAGGCAAGCCGCTCTCGGTATAAGACTGTCTGTGTAAGATTGTTTTAATACAACTGTAACTGAATAAATGCAACACAGAGGAGGTTAATGCCACACTATGGAACATCTCCATGGAGACCAGCAGGTAGAGGCAAAATGACCACATGAAACGTAACATCTGACAGCACTTTTTACATTTATGTGACGCCTTTCTTATTTACTTTATTTCATTTTATGGGTTTATTTTAAAGGGCGAACACTTTAGTCTCATAAAACAAGAAACTTTATGATGTCATCTGTCGCCGGGCGGATTACAAACTGTTAAAACACTTATTCAGTTCAAATAAAACATCTTCACGGAAAAACTGCTCTTCCATGATGTTTCTTGCTTATTGATACCTCCCTCCTCTTCCTCTTCTTCCTCTCACTTTATCTCCCTCTCTCATCCTCCTCTTCTCTCTCTCTCTCTCTCTCTCTCACTATTTCTTCCTGTTTCTCTCTGTCTACCCTCTCTCTCTCCCCTCCTCTCTCTCCTCTTTCTCCTCGTCCTCTCTTTCTCTCTGTCTCTCACTATTTCTCCCTGTTGTCTCTCTCTGTCTACCCTCTCTCCTCCCCCTCCTCCTCTCTCTCTCTCTCACTATTTCTCCCTATTGTCTCTCTCCTCCTCCTCTCTCTCCTCCTCCTCTTTCTCCTCCTCCTCTCTCTCTCTCTCTCTCACTATTTCTCCCTATTGTCTCTCTCTGTCTACCCTCTCTCTCTCCTCCTCCTCTACCACCTCCTCTCTCTCTCTCTCTCACTATTTCTCCCTATTGTCTCTCTCCTCCTCCTCTCTCTCCTCCTCCTCTTTCTCTCTCTCACTATTTCTCCCTATTGTCTCTCTCTGTCTACCCTCTCTCTCTCCTCCTCCTCTACCACCTCCTCTCTCTCTCACTATTTCTCCCTATTGTCTCTCTCTGTCTACCCTCTCTCTCTCCTCCTCTCACTTTTTCTCCCTCTCTCATCCTCTCTCTCTGTCTGTCTCCTATCTCTCTCTTCCTCCTCTTGTTTGTCTCCTCCCTCATCTCTCCATCCTCTTGACTATTGTCGTCATTATTATTATTATTATTTTTTTATTAAACTTTGATTTTAAACTCTTTTTTTTTAATGTTTCCAGGGACCTCCAGGATCTCCAGGACCCCGAGGACAGCGCGGGAACAAAGGCCGACCGGTACGACCCGTTTGACCTTTAAACTCTAACAACCTAAACTCCGCCCACAATGACACGGAGGGGCGGAGCCTGGTTTATAAGGAGCAGTGTGATTGTTCTAACAGGTTTCCGCTCTCCAAACTCCGCCTCCTGCAGCCACGTGTTTGTGATCAGACTCCCCTGGCTCTAAAACAGTCCTGTGTGATGTCATGTAGTACTTGAAGGCAGCACACACTCATTTTTAAAGGTTTTTTGGACCAGAAAGCTGCTTTTTTTGACGTCGTTATCCAGCTCAGAAGTGTAGACAAAGCGTTTAAAACAGTGTATATACAGTTTAGTAGCAAAAAAGTTGATTTAGTTTAGTTTTTAGTTTCACTTTAAGAAGTAATAACTAAAAGAAGAACTTATTTAATCTGTTTTTCCTTTTAGCGCACGTCCAGCTCTCTCCGCCGTGTGATCTGTCAGGACTTATTGATTATAGCGTGACTCTGTAAAAAACCCTCAGAGACAGAATCGGGTCAGAAGTGAAGCTCGCTCTGATAAACTGAACCGTGTCACGAACCCAATAGATTTATGAATAATGACCTTTAACCTTAATGACTGTGAGGGCGGTTGGAGATCCTTGTTGTAGCTGTTTCAAAGCGTCGCTGTGTCCTGAAGGTGGTGCGTGAGCGTCGGTGGTGGTGCGACGGGCGGGTGGTGCAGATTATGAGCCTCATTTCGATTCGATGTGTTTTTGTAAAGTCTGTTACGACCCAGCGCGTGTCGGGTCAGTAACAGAAAACAAGATGGAAAAATGGTGAATTAAAGAATACCGTATTTTCTGGAGTATAAGTCGCACTTTTTTTCATAGCGACTTATACTCAGATGCAATTTATATGTGAAATATATATGTTTTCTTCATTATTATGCATTTTTTTTGGCTGGTGCGACTTATACTCCGGAGCGACTTATACTCCGGAGCGACTTATACTCCGGAGCGACTTATACTCCAGAGCGACTTATACTCCGGAGCGACTTATACTCCGGAGCGACTTATACTCCGGAGCGACTTATACTCCGGAGCGACTTATACTCCGGAGCGACTTATACTCCAGAGCGACTTATACTCCAGAGCGACTTATACTCCTGTACGACTTATACTCCGGAGCGACTTATACTCCGGAGCGACTTATACTCCGGAGCGACTTATACTCCGGAGCGACTTATACTCCAGAACGACTTATACTCCAGAACGACTTATACTCCAGAGCGACTTATATTCCAGCGCGACTTATACTCCAGAGCGATTTATACTCCGGTGCGACTTATACTCCGGAACGACTTATACTCCGGAACGACTTATACTCCGGAGCGACTTATACTCCGGAACGACTTATACTCCAGAGCGACTTATACTCCAGAGCGACTTATACTTCAGAGCGACTTATACTCCAGAGCGACTTATACTCCGGAAAATACGGTAATTTAATGAACAGGAATGTAAAAGGTAAACTAAACAAAACTGATCTAAAATATTCCAACAAAATGGAACGTGCAGGGTTTAAACAAAAGAAAAGATAAAGATTAACACATTTTATAAATACAGAGCAAAATTTTGGCAAACAAACTCAGACTCCGTGCTGAAAGTCGAGTGTCCGGAATCTTCTTAAATGGGGGGCGGCGGCCAATCACAGGCGAGAGCTCACACAGACGGGATTTCATGGGGGGAAAGGGACAGATTCAGCGACATAAACGAAACCACAACACCCGCCGCCTCTTAGGACCACGGTTAGCAGGTTTTAAGCGACCCAACCCGGACAGGAGCTCATGAAAAACCAACCAAAACCCCGGAAACATACGGCACAGCTGGATTTTCCACTGTAACCATAAAAGTCGAGCTCCTCTGGTGACACAAACCCGTCTCCACAGAGCGAGGATGGCTTTGAAAATGAAGATTTGTCACTGAAATTCAAGACTTTCAATGGGATTATTTTGAAATCAATGCATTTTTACGTGGAAAATACCTCTGGCTGAACCCGTGGACTATATTTTTCACCGGCTCTTAAAAAGTCGTCTAATTCCGCTGGAAAACTGCAAACCTGGCAACCCTGCTCAGGAGTTAACAGAAAATCAACAGTGAAACACGAGAAATATCGGTCAATAACAGATAAATTAATCGATATTCATAGAAAACCAGCAAATAGAAGTGTCCGAGAGCGCCCCCTAAAGTAAATAAATGATGAGCTTGACTTGATGTGCTCACGATTTTCTTACTAAACTCTGTAATAATCCTCGTGTTTTGTGTTTTTGTTCAGGGTCTGCGAGGCCCCGCTGGTTACGATGGAGAGCCAGGTGTCCCAGGAAACCCAGGAGAGGCGGGACCCCCAGGACACCCCACCCACCAGGGGGTAAGGAGGACGTCCGCTAAAGCATCACTGGGGTTATTTGTGGGGTTTTTGCACCTTTTGTGTCGCATTTTACGTCAAAACTCTGCAGCGTTTGACGATTTAAGCAGAATTTTGTTGTTTTTTTATGATCGTGACAGTTAAATCTTGAATATGTCGATCTCTGAATCTCGTTTATATGATACGTTTCAGTGTTTTGTTTGTCTAAGCTGAAACGCAAACTCCTATTGGTCAGGTTCTAAGTGATTGACACGTGGTTTGACCAATCACAGTGAAGCGTGAAGTCAACAACAACAGCTGATTTTAGTTACTTCTTAAAGCCAGTTTGAAGTTACAAAGAAGAATATTTTGGTGTTTTTTTCTTCTCTTTTTATCATTTCAAACGTTGTTAACGCTGATGATTTCGTTCAGGGTTTGGGAGCTCATATGGCCTCAGGATTTGACTCGAAAACCGGACCTCAGGGAATGCTCAGCGGATCCAGAGTGAGTATTTTATTCATCGTTAAACTCGTGTTCGGTTTGTAGTTTGTAGCTTCACACTGAAACTCTTCTTCTTCATTTGTGTTTCAGGGAGAATCCGGAACCAGAGGACCTCCAGGACCAAACGGCTCGCCTGTAAGTCTGTGATAAAAGTTATTTCTCAAAGCACCAGATCTCGTGCGACGGAGCCTTCGCCATCGCTGCCCCTGCCTGAGACCCCGCCCCCATTATTATTATTATTATTATTATTATTATTATTATTATTATTATTATTATTCATTTTAATGTTATTATTTTTATTTTTTAAATTATTATTATTATTTATTTTACTGTTGTTATTATTATTATTATTTTATTTTTTTTAATTTTAATTTTATTTTTTTATTATTATAAGTAGTAGTAGTAGTAGTAGTAGTAGTAGTAGTAGTAGTAGTAGTAGTAGTAGTATTACTGCCCTAACTTTACTCTAAAATATGTAATTTTCACATTTAAGATACAAAAATCTGAACTTTATCTGAACTTTTTCACATTTTTGTCCATTCTATAAAATTCTATCCATACTTTTTTCTTAAATCCTGTTTTGTGTTGTAGGGTCAGTCTGGACCTCAGGGACCTCCTGGAGATGTGGGTGACCCTGGACACATGGTGAGACCTTGTACTTTTATATATTTCTTTCTTGCTTCTTTTTAAATAAATAAATAAACATAGTTTTTTATATTAATTGTAAAACGTACAGTTTGAATATAACTGTGACGTCCTGTGTTTGTAACAGGGGCCGTCTGGTCAGAGAGGACCCGAGGGACCACCCGGAAAACCTGGTGAAGATGTGAGTCACAGCTGTTACTTTATTTTTACAATTCACTTTTAATTCATTTATATGACCAAGATTATTTGACTTTTTTATTATCTGTAAATGAGGCTTTAGAGAGAAAAATGAACTCGAAACTAGATAGAATTGGTTATTATTATTATTATCATTTTAATTATTATTATTATTATTATTATTATCATCATCATTATTATCATTATTATTATTATTATTATTTTATTATTTTATATCAATTAAAATGATCAAGATTTATTTCCTTGTTAAATTATTGGATGTGTTAATTTTTAAAAAGACAAATGGACTTTTTGGAGCTTTGTTCCGTGTTATAATATTAAAAAAAACCCACAGAAGTAAAATACCTCCTGTTTAAATGTTCCTTTGTCTTTAATAAAAGCTCAGAAGAAGAATTAAAAAAGTAAATAAACAAACATTTTAAAGAGCTTGATTACACTTGTTCACATAAATGTTTGTCCTTTTTTTCTTTTTTCCGTGTGATTTCAGGGAGAGGCAGGAAAAGCAGGAAACTCCGGAGACAGAGGCTTCCCCGGATCACCTGTGAGGGCGGACATCTTGTTTCACATTTGGTTTGTACAAGTGACATAAACATTGACGTAAAATGGCTCAATGTTTTTAGGGATCCCGAGGTTTCCCTGGGACACCCGGACCTCCTGGACTCAAAGGACACAGGGTGAGGACAAAGACATTTTACAACTGTCAGTTTATGGACGAAGAAATGTATTTATGATAAACCACTTATTTTCTTAATCTTTCTTATTAAATTATCACTGAGTGTGTGTTTTCTGGTTATGAGTCTAGACTCTTATATAAATGGACAGAGCTAACCTGCTAGCATAGATGTATATATAAACAGGCAGAGCTAACCTGCTAGCATAGATGTATATATAAACAGACAGAGCTAACCTGCTAGCATAGATGTATATATAAACAGGCAGAGCTAACCTGCTAGCATAGATGTATATATAAACAGGCAGAGCTAACCTGCTAGCATAGATGTATATATAAACAGTCAGAGCTAACCTGCTAGCATAGATGTATATATAAACAGGCAGAGCTAACCTGCTAGCATAGATGTATATATAAACAGGCAGAGCTAACCTGCTAGCATAGATGTATATATAAACAGACAGAGCTAACCTGCTAGCATAGATGTATATATAAACAGGCAGAGCTAACCTGCTAGCATAGATGTATATATAAACAGGCAGAGCTAACCTGCTAGCATAGATGTATATATAAACAGGCAGAGCTAACCTGCTAGCATAGATGTATATATAAACAGACAGAGCTAACCTGCTAGCATAGATGTATATATAAACAGGCAGAGCTAACCTGCTAGCATAGATGTATATATAAACAGGCAGAGCTAACCTGCTAGCATAGATGTATATATAAACAGGCAGAGCTAACCTGCTAGCATAGATGTATATATAAACAGGCAGAGCTAACCTGCTAGCATAGATGTATATATAAACAGGCAGAGCTAACCTGCTAGCATAGATGTATATATAAACAGGCAGAGCTAACCTGCTAGCATAGATGTATATATAAACAGACAGAGCTAACCTGCTAGCATAGATGTATATATAAACAGGCAGAGCTAACCTGCTAGCATAGATGTATATATAAACAGGCAGAGCTAACCTGCTAGCATAGATGTATATATAAACAGACAGAGCTAACCTGCTAGCATAGATGTATATATAAACAGGCAGAGCTAACCTGCTAGCATAGATGTATATATAAACAGGCAGAGCTAACCTGCTAGCATAGATGTATATATAAACAGACAGAGCTAACCTGCTAGCATAGATGTATATATAAACAGGCAGAGCTAACCTGCTAGCATAGATGTATATATAAACAGGCAGAGCTAACCTGCTAGCATAGATGTATATATAAACAGGCAGAGCTAACCTGCTAGCATAGATGTATATATAAACAGGCAGAGCTAACCTGCTAGCATAGATGTATATATAAACAGGCAGAGCTAACCTGCTAGCATAGATGTATATATAAACAGACAGAGCTAACCTGCTAGCATAGATGTATATATAAACAGGCAGAGCTAACCTGCTAGCATAGATGTATATATAAACAGGCAGAGCTAACCTGCTAGCATAGATGTATATTTAAACAGACAGAGCTAACCTGCTAGCATAGACTGTATATATAAATGGATGTAGCTAACCTGCTAGCATAAATGTATATATAAACTGACGTAACTAACCTGCTAGCATAGACTGTATATATAAACAGATGTAGCTAACCTGCTAGCATAGACTGTGTATATAAATGGATGTAGCTAACCTGCTAGCATATACGCTGAGAGAAACCAGGATGCTCATATCCCTGCGTACATGAGGAATCTGACCATCCTGGATATTTAATCGCTATGGCGACCGTGACACAGATATGACCGGGAGCTAAACATGTAGCAGCTTTGCAAACGTAAGGCTTTTTTTTTTTTTTTTAGCATATTTCTAACGCAAAAACAGAAGAAGATATCAATTCAAATAAGAACATAAGAGCAGAACATACACATACACACAGAAGTGCGCCCGGCGTTAAACTGGATTCAATCAAGTTTATTTATGTCGCACATTTAAAACGACTTGAGCCGAGCAAAGCGCTTCACATAAAAGTCAACAAAATATAAATACACAGATAAGACGATACGGAGGGAAATAAAACACCGAGATATCCTGTCCAGCTCGGGTTATACGCTGTAGACGGATTTATTTTATTTACAGAGATAACACAGTATCAAAAAGGCCTGGGAGAAGTTTGAGTCGTTTTATCCCTTCAGTTCGCACGTGTTCAGTAAAATCAGGATTCTGCGTCTACATGCCACAGTATCCTGAGAGTTTTCCCGTTTCTCATAACTCGGATACTGCCTTATCCAGGGATACTGAAATCAGGATACTGTGTTTATGCGGACACAACCAGGATACTCAAAAAAACGGATCAACCAGGATACTTAAACTGGATAAAAAAAAATAAAATAAAATAAAATAAATAAAAATCGGTTTTATTATCTTTTTTCAGGGACATGCCGGACTCCAAGGACAAAAGGGAGAGACTGGAACTGTCGGATCCAAGGTACGAGTCAATACTTATGGAAAATAAACGTTCATGTTGTTAATAGCCGTGCTGCTAATTCGCCTTTTAACACTGTGTCAGTCCCCACTGTGGCCAGCAGAGGGTGACACTTAAATCAAATTTTGCAGTGAAAGTGCAACAAAAGAAGACATTTACTTATCCGTACGCAGTTTTTAGTTAAGTTATAGGTGTTTACAATTGTTCACAGAATTTATTCACATTTAAAGTGTCTTTGAGTTTCCAAAAAAGTGTTGTACAAATTAATTATCGTTATTCTCATTTCATTATTACCGTATTTTCTGGAGTATAAGTCGCACCAGCCCAAAAAAAATGCATAATAATGAAGAAAAAACATATATAAGTCGCATTTTTTGAGTGGAAATTTATTTTACAAAGTCGTAGACCGAGAACAGACATTTTAAAGTCAAGTCACTAACCCGTTTGTGTCCACAGGGGGCGACAGGTCCCTCTGGTCCCATGGGTGCTCCAGGTCCAATGGTGAGTCGCATTATATCCTGTCCATTGATAACGCTGTGTTAATATGGGAA
The DNA here is from genome assembly GCF_009829125.3 of Periophthalmus magnuspinnatus. Lineage (NCBI taxonomy): Eukaryota > Metazoa > Chordata > Actinopteri > Gobiiformes > Gobiidae > Periophthalmus > Periophthalmus magnuspinnatus. The sequence goes on from NC_047146.1 coordinate 2,775,683, forward strand.
TTTTATTTATTTTTAGAAGTTAAACGTAAAAAAAAACATTAACATTGACATTTAAAGGTGTACTGTGTCATGTATTGCTTGGAATGTTCCACTGTATGGCATTAAACTAGTGAGAATACATGTTTTTCAATGCACGAGTAGGTTTCAGAGCATATTGAGTGACATTCCAGCAATCTCCATGGTGACGGCGTCTTTTTTCAGCGTGACGAAAGTTTGTTTTCCGTGTACGCAGGGTCCCGCGGGTATGCCCGGAGAGCGAGGTCGTCCAGGACCCGGCGGCATCCAGGTACGTCTCCGCGCGAACGAATCATCTCACATTTAAACGTTTTTTTGAACTGTTCTTTTAATCGTTTTGATCGTTCTCTCTTCAGGGAAAACGTGGTGCGTCCGGAAACATGGGCAAACCGGGACCGATGGTGAGACTCGGTTTACAAAATAAAAGCGGATTCGTCATTTCGACTTTGCGGGAAATGACGGATTATCATGGATGATTTGTTTCAGGGCCCGCTGGGTATGAACGGTCCCCCCGGATACCCAGGAACGCCGGGAATGAAGGTTAGATATGTTCAAAATACATACAGCGGTCCCTTGTTTGTGGCGGAAATAACCCGCAATAGACGAAATCCGTTAAGTATTAGCTTTATTTATTTATTTTTTTACAATTATTCTCTATGTTTTTGTCTGTAAAACCCCTCACCACACACTTTATACACTTTTCTCACACAGGCGTTAACATTTTCTCACGTTTCTCTCTCGTTTAAACTCTCTCAAACCTTCACCTTTTTGTAGAACAGGACCGTGAACGCTGAAAACTTTAAGACAGATTAATACGGAAATTTTGTGGAGCTGATCCCAAACAAATAATGATAAAGTTCAACATTTATGGATCAAAAGTTTGGAGATTTCTTTCAAAAACAGCGAATGGTCAATTTTTTTATACACTGGTCTCGTTTATTGCGGGGGTCACGTTCTAAAAATAACCCGTAATAGCAGTAGTCACCTTTATTTTTTACATTATTCTCTCTGTTTTTGTCTGTAAAACCCCTCACCACACACTTTATACACTTTTCTCACACAGGCGTTAACATTTTCTCACATTTCTCTCTCGTTTAAACTCTCTCAAAGTTCAAACCTTCGTAGGCGTCTTTGTCGGATGCACATTCTGTAAAAAAAAAACAAAACATGTAAAATCGCGCCAAAAAAAATCCACGTAACAGCGAGACCGTGAAAAGTGAACCACGTTATAGCGAAGGACGAATAAATGTGTCACAAAAATACACCAGATGACGTCTTAACCTCCTGAGACTCGAGCTCTCGCGTGATTTTATTTGCAAAAACTCTTAAGTGCCTGAACACACACATTATTTCACATCAGTGTAAAAAAAAACAAAATAAACAACAATTTTGCCTCTTGGAACAATGTGTCTCATTTGTGCCTTTAAATAAAAATAAAATAAAATAAATAATATAAATAAAAATATAAATAAATAAATAATACATTAAATAAAAATAAATTAATAAAAAATAATAAAGTAATAAAATAAAAAACATAAATAAAATAAATAAATAAAATAACTAATAAAATAAATACAAATAAATAAATAAAAAATAAAAAATTCTAAACTCTTAGAAATATTCCAAATTGAACATGTTCTTGTTGCTGTTGTTCTTCTAAAAATTTGCACTGTGGCCTAGACAACCCAAAATGTGTCGTCCACAGATGAGGACACCGGGTCTCAGTAGGTTAATATTCACTTTTCCCCGAGTTAACGTTTAATTTTTTCATCCAGGGACAACCGGGCCCCACCGGAGTCCGAGGTCCCGAGGGTCCCCAAGGACAGAGAGGAGAGACCGGTCACCAAGGCAGAGCGGGGCCCACAGGACTCAGGGTAAGACTTGTTTTCGCCGACACGGTTGGTGGTTAAATCCCCGTTTCTTTCATTAAATAGTGTGAAATAAAAGTGTGAGTGTTTGTTGGAGTGGCCGATGGCGCAGATCGGCAGCCTCGCTTCTGTCAGTCTGTCCCAGGGCAGATGTGGCTACATTCGTAAACAGCACCGTAACAGGAGAAATATCTTTTATTTAGGGACCCGCAGGAGGAGATGGAGGCCCAGGACCCAAAGGACCAGTGGTGAGCGCCTCGATACACAACATCAACATTAAAAACATGATCGTTATTCTCTGATCTGACCCCTGGCTCTTTTCTGTAGGGTAACATTGGTCCACAAGGAGGCGCTGGACACCCCGGACCCTCCGGACCTCCTGGACCTCAGGGCAGCACCGGGCAGCCGGGTATCAAGGGACAGCTGGTAAATATACAAAGGCTGGATTTACATGCGGTTTAGTCCAGACCAGGTAACCAGGTTTTGACCTGTTCTAGTCCTGGTTTAGTCCTGATTTAGTCTTGTTCTAGTCTCGGTTTAGTCCCATTCTAGTCTTGGTTTAGTCTTGTTCTAGTCCAGGTTCAGTCATAGTCGTAGTTCGTGATGTCCCGACTCATTTTTTTCCTCGTTTCAGGGAGACGTTGGAGTCCCTGGATTCAAAGGAGAAGCAGGACCAAAGGGAGAACCGGTAAAACCAACAAACATGTGATAAAACTGAACACAAATGTTTTAAAGAAACACGAGTGAAAACAGTTTGTGTGATTTTTACAAAGTCTGTGTGTGTCACTGTAGGGTCCCCCCGGGTCTCAGGGCATCCTCGGACCTCAAGGAGAAGAGGGAAAGAGAGGACCTCGAGGAGACTCCGGGGCTGTGGGACCACCTGGACCTGTGGGAGAGCGGGTGAGTGCCTCTGACCACCACCAGGGGGCGGTCTCTCTATTCTCAGATTAAAGGGCCTGTATTAGACTTTTCTCTGATCTGATATAACGTTTCCTCGTCACAAACAGACCTGGAGTTGTGTTTTGTTTCACATGTTTAACACACAAACCTGCATATTTAGCACTAACACTCTGTTCCACCTTGTGATGTCATCGTGTGGCGATACAGGAAGTGCTCCGCTGTGTTTTTAAACTCCACACACCTTCATTTCTCGAATCATTTGGATCATTTCAGGCTCTCGAATTGCCAATCTACTACTGAACTAAAGGTAAAAGGAGGCGGAGTTAACTTGAAAACTACCACTTGATGACATCACAAGGTGGAACAGAGCGTTTTGAGCTTTGGAGATGTAACAGACTAATAATAATAAAGTGTTAGTTTCAGTTCATTCCTTATTTTGATGAGGTGTATGATTGTTGTATAATTGCTGTTGATAAGTGTAATTATTTTTTGCACCTGAAGCAATTTGATGCCGTGCAGTGATATCAAGCTGGGGGTGTTCTATATGTATCTCTATAGCAAAATGTTTAGCAGTTACCATGGTTGACTGCCAAAAAAGTTTTAAGATTGTTTGAAAACTCATACAAAATGGATTTAAACAGCACATTTTCACGATCCTGTTCAGGTGTGACTCACTGAAAAACGTCGCTAATGCTAATGCTAGTGCTAATGCTAATGCTAATGCTAGCTTGTAATTTTATGTCTGAGAGAGTTGTTCAAGAGCACGGATCATTTCACCTGTTGTAGTCCCAGAGAAGCCGGCTCTTTATGGTCAGATTAAAGTCTAACGAGCAACAGAGCTTCAGACAGAGCAGAGCCTCCAGTTAGCGTCACAGTCCCCAGGGAATGTTGATGACATCTGTGGAAACATCTATGTCATCTCTAATTGGAGTTGTATGTTTCAGGGAGCTCCCGGAAACAGAGGATTCCCTGGAGCGGATGGACTGCCAGGACCAAAGGTTTGAAGCCCTCACCATAAAAAATAATAAAAATAGTCTTTATTTACTGGTATTCCGCAATATTCCTCTGTATTCCACAGTATTCCTCGAGTATTCCTCAGTATTGCTTGAGTATTCCTCAGTATTCCTCTAGTATTCCTCTAGTATCCCTCCAGTATTCCTCAGTATTCCTCAGTATTCCTCGAGTATTCCTCAGTATTCCTCAGTATTCCTCGAGTATTCCTCATTATTCCTCAGTATTCCTCGAGTATTCCCACAGCTAAAATGTCTCTTCTTACCCACAGGGGGCGCAGGGAGATCGGGGTGTCTCGGGTCCTGGGGGTCCTAAAGGTGCTCTGGGAGACCCGGGTCGAACCGGAGAGCCTGGACTTCCTGGTGCCAGGGTAAAAATCAACACTTTAAGAGTTAAGTGCCTAAGATTTCAGAGTAAAACTGTAATAATACGTTTTATTTTGAAAGGGTCTGACTGGAACGCCTGGAGTCCAAGGAGCAGAGGGAAAACCAGGACCACTGGTAAGTCCACTGTGTCCTGCTTTAGACCTGATTTAGACCTGGTTTAGACCTGGTTTAGTCCTGGTTTAGTCCTGGTTTAGACCTGGTTTAGTCCTGGTTTAGTCCTGGTTTAGTCCTGGTTTAGACCTGGTTTAGTCCTGGTTTAGTCCTGGTTTAGTCCTGGTTTAGACCTGGTTTAGTCCTGGTTTAGTCCTGGTTTAGTCCTGGTTTAGATGTTTTTGTATAATCTTCTTGTTGTGTCTCAGGGAGCTCCAGGTGAAGACGGTCGTCCTGGTCCAGCCGGATCCATCGGGAACAGAGGTCCAGCTGGAACCATGGGCGCCCCGGGACCCAAAGGATTCGCTGTAAGACACTGACACTACTACTACTACTACTACTACTACTACTACTACTACTACTACTACTACTACTACTACTACTACTACAACTACAAACATGTTTCACTAACTGTACTTCGTCTCTCAGGGCGACCCGGGAAAGACGGGGGAGCAGGGTTCAGCTGGAGTGCCGGGTCAGAGGGTGAGCGCTGCGTTTATGTTGTAAACTACTTCACATTTTGTCGTTTATTTATTTATTTATTTTTATTTTTTTGTGGAGTGATTCTGAGCTGCTTCTCTCCTCAGGGACCCCCGGGTAAGGACGGAGAAGTGGGACCGGCCGGACCCCCGGGACCTCCTGTAAGCACCTCACTCACATTTAGGATTTATTTAGACTTTTGTTGATCGTCAGGAGCAGCTGGGGTTCTGTATTGTGCCGTTGTGTCCTTGAGCAAGACACTCGGCCCACCTCACACGCGCTAAAATACAGAAATATCAATATACGGAGATTAGATTTGTGTTTTTATATTAGTATTTTTACAAAGTACAGGCCGTGGTTTAACAAAGCAGTACTTCAAATATAAAATGTACATATCGTGGCATTAAATCTGTCTCGAATTGCAGTTTATTTTCACAATCGATAACAAATGTGTGTTTTTGTGTTTGTTTCAGGGCTCTGCGGGAGAGAGAGGAGAGCAGGGACCCCCGGGAGTCACCGGATTCCAGGTCAGACATTTTTAAATTACTTTAATATTAACTCTGTAGTACATTTGTTTTGACTTTTTTAATTGCTTTTAAGGGTTTGCCCGGAAACCAAGGTCCTCCTGGAGAGCCCGGTAAACCTGGAGATCTGGTGAGCGACTTTAAACGTTTACGGATCAAACATTATTAATCGTTTATGTAATTCCTGACTGACAAACCCGTGCGTTCCAGGGTATTCCCGGAGAGCTGGGACCCGTGGGGCAGGTCGGGCCCAGGGTGAGTGAGGTTTCGCTTAAATATAAAGTCTGGAGTTTGCGTTTGTGTCCGTCCGACTGACTGTAGCGCGTCCACAGGGAGAGAGGGGCATCCCAGGAGAGAGAGGAGAGCTGGGAGCGACCGGACTACAGGGACCCAAGGGCATCCCCGGAGCACCCGGTCCAGACGGGCCTAAGGTACGGCTGCAAAATGGAGATGTCAGAAGTCGAACTGAACTGATTAAAACTGCAGAGCTGAAAGAAGGACTTAATTTAGTTTGATACTGTCCGTAAATGGATACACTGTTAGCCGTTTACAAACATCTTTTTAGCGACGTATTGTACCGTCCTGTAGGAAAAGAGGCGTCTGTTCAACCTGTGTCATGTGACCGAAGCGGCAGGTTCCAGTGTCGACGTCCGTTTTGTTGCACAGTATTCAACACGAGGTTTAAGAGTAAAGTGATTAAATAAAAAAATAAAATAAATCATGCTTTCAGGAACAGAAAAGAAAGGACTAGGATTTAAAGTGGAAAATGACATTCTACTGTAAAAAGAGTGTCATTATCATCATGGAGTCTGTTTAACGTGAGCTGGAGACAGGTGGAGCTCTCAGGTGGAGCTCTCAGGTGGAGCTCTCAGGTGGAGTCCTCAGGTGATAGTCCTCAGGTGATAGTCCTCAGGTGGAGTCCTCAGGTGGAGCTCTCAGGTGGAGTTCTCAGGTGGAGTCCTCAGGTGGAGTCCTCAGGTGGAGTCCTCAGGTGATAGTCCTCAGGTGGAGTCCTCAGGTGATAGTCCTCAGGTGGAGTTCTCAGGTGAGAGTTCTCAGGTGATAGTCCTCAGGTGGAGTCCTCAGGTGATAGTTCTCAGGTGATAGTCCTCAGGTGGAGTCCTCAGGTGATAATCCTCAGGTGGAGTCCTCAGGTGGAGTCCTCAGGTGATAGTCCTCAGGTGGAGTCCTCAGGTGGAGTCCTCAGGTGGAGTCCTCAGGTGGAGTCCTCAGGTGGAGTCCTCAGGTGGAGTCCTCAGGTGGAGTCCTCAGGTGATAGTCCTCAGGTGGAGTCCTCAGGTGATAGTCCTCAGGTGGAGTCCTCAGGTGATAGTCCTCAGGTGGAGTTCTCAGATGAGCGTTCTCAGGTGATAGTACTCAGGTGGAGTCCTCAGGTGGAGTCCTCAGGTGGAGTCCTCAGGTGATAGTCCTCAGGTGGAGTCCTCAGGTGATAGTCCTCAGGTGGAGTTCTCAGGTGATAGTCCTCAGGTGGAGTCCTCAGGTGGAGTCCTCAGGTGATAATCCTCAGGTGGAGTCCTCAGGTGATAGTCCTCAGGTGGAGTCCTCAGGTGATAGTCCTCAGGTGGAGTTCTCAGATGAGCGTTCTCAGGTGATAGTCCTCAGGTGGAGTCCTCAGGTGATAGTCCTCAGGTGGAGTCCTCAGGTGATAGTCCTCAGGTGGAGTTCTCAGATGAGCGTTCTCAGGTGATAGTCCTCAGGTGGAGTCCTCAGGTGGAGTCCTCAGGTGATAATCCTCAGGTGGAGTCCTCAGGTGGAGTCCTGAGGTGATAGTCCTCAGGTGGAGTCCCGAGGTGATAGTCCTCAGGTGGAGTTCTCAGGTGGAGTCCTCAGGTGGAGTTCTCAGGTGGAGTTCTCAGGTGGAGTTCTCAGGTGGAGTCCTCTGTTTAACTGTCAGATACAGATGTGTTGACCTTTGACCTGGTTTATGTTTCTTATCTGTGTAATTCCTGGGTCTGTCCACGTGAAACAAAAACTGGAGCAAAGTTCAAAAGTTCATCGTCGTGTTTGTCACTTTAAATAAACAAAAGTCACATGATTTTTTTCACGAAAGCTTCAAAACGTGGAGCCATTTTTTAACCCTAAAGACGTGAGTGTCGTCAGCTGAAATGACTTTAAACCTTAAGATAAATGTGACGAGTTTGTGGAGCTGATCCCAAACTAATAATGAGAAGGTTCGACGTTTGTGGATCATACGTTTGGAGATTTCTTCCTAAACCGGCGAATTTTATATAAGCCCCGCCCTCCATCTGAAACTATGACATCATCAAACTCTACAACGTGACCTGACCCTGTGTCTAATGTCCGTCCCTCAGGGCAGTCCGGGACCTCCAGGAGCAGTGGGAGATGCAGGTCCTCCAGGTTTACAGGGAATGCCCGGAGAGAGGGGCATCTCCGGACCTCCAGGACCCAAAGGAGACCGGGTGAGTTTGGTTTACGCTGGAAATTTGGATAAAAGTAGCTGTGGAGGAATAGTACTAGTATAAAACGGAATACGTAACTTCAGAAGAACCAGTTTTTGAGGTTGGTGTTGGTCGGTAACTGTCTCAAACGTTAAAACCAAAAAGTCAGTTGTTGAAAGTTTAGGTTTCTGTAATTCCCAAAAGTCACTTCTCAGAACACAAAGCTCCAAGGTTCTTCCGATTACACTTTGTTGGCACATTTTCTTCCATAAACCCCAGAACTTCTACCTCGTCTTCATTTCTGCCCCGACGACACGTTCGCGGCGGTTTTTCGGGCTGACTCGTCTCCAGGAGCCGCAGCTGCTGTGGTCTGAAAACTGATTCAGCTTTTCTTCTTTTTTTCAGGGAGCGATCGGAGAGAAAGGATCAGAGGGAACGCCGGGAAACGACGGAGCCAGAGTAAGTCACTTCACACAAAACTTCACACAAAACTCCGGTGTAATTAATGTTACTTTCACACTCATAACTCTGTAAATGCGTCGAACAGGGAGCCCCGGGAGCTCTGGGACCAGCCGGACCCGCAGGACCAAGCGGAGAAAAGGTTCAAGACTGTTTTTTATCATTCTGTTTGTCAAATAAACAAATATAAACCAGAAAAAAAACCCTAAACTCAAAGCTGTGACTTGTTTTCAGGGTGAACCGGGACCTAAAGGACCACACGGACCTCCAGGATCCAGAGGCGTGCCTGTGAGTCGTCTGTTTTACACTCTTATTTTTATTTCAGAGAACGTTTCTGTGTATTAATGCAGAGCAGAGCAGGGCCGGTTCAGTCTATAAGCAGAACGAGCAGCTGCTTAGGGGCCCAAAGCCACCAGGGGGCCCCCGAGAGCCAATACATTTGAATTTAAAATAATACAAAATGTAAAGTTGTACTAGAAGCAGCGCTCAGGTGTTTATGGCAGAATAAATATCGCTCCTTAAAGATCACGTTTGTGGTTGTTTTTTCGCGCTGAAGTACTTTTGAATGGCTGTTTTACGAGTTAAATTAAAATATTTCAGTTTTTTTTGGTCTTATAAATAGAAACGTAATTGGACGAGGTGACGAGAGCAGGGTCGGAATGTCGTCAAATGTGAGTTAACAGCTGAGCCCAAGTTCATCTACTGCCGAGGGGCCCGGACACGTTTCGCTTAGGGCCCCCTGAAGCAAAGCAAAGTTTATTTTACTTTTCAAATAATAATAATAATAATATCACACTGGGCCAAAATTAAATTAAAAACGGAGACAAATTCACGGCCCAAACTGAACATTTACTGAAAAACTGACTGGACCTGATGTGTGACGTTTCACTTTTTCACACGGGAAAAGACAAAATCTGGAACAACTCGAGCTTGATATTACAAACAGAGAGACATAAAATTTTAAATAAAAGACACATTTATTTATTTATTATTTAAATGAATGAAATAAAATGATGTCTCTCTGTGCAGTGATTAATTTGGACCAGCGTACAAGCAAAGCATTCTGGGATTTGTAGTATTATAGTGTTATATTCCAGCGTGTCGGCTCCGATGCACATTTGATATGATCACGCGGACCAAATATAATTACACCGCGGGCCAGATTTGTCCCCCTGGGCCTCAGTTTGACATTCTGTTGTGCGCTTGGGCGAGACACTTTACCAACCTCGGTGGACAGGGACTTACAAACAGGCGCTTTGAGATGCTTTACGTTTGAATTGGATATTACAGGCTCGACGAAATAAAATGTTACTTCCCTGTTTGTCCTGCAGGGGGCGAGAGGAGACCCTGGTCCCATCGGCGCGGTCGGATTTGCCGGGCCTCCTGTGAGTAACCTTCACTTCTGATCTGCGCACGTGTGTTTTTACTGTGAAATAAACATCTGAGCGTCTGCTGCGTCCAGGGCCCGGACGGTCAGCCCGGGGTGAAGGGAGAGCCCGGAGAGCCCGGTCAGAAGGGAGACGCCGGATCACCAGGACCTCAGGGACAGGCCGGAGCTCACGGACCCCCGGTGAGTCTCGGTCTAAATAAAAAAAACACTTTAAAACATCTAGATTGGAGTCGTGTTCTGTAATTACCTGACGTCCGATCAAAATGCGAAAGAACTTTGCGTCTTTCTAACAAAAAATAAGCGACTTTTTTTTTATTTCCGGTGTATTCGTGTTTGCGTAGACCGTGCGCTGGAGGAGACGCTCTTGACGTGTTTTTAAGACGACTCCCGCGCGCTGTCTCACTCTCGGCTTTGAGGAACATCAGAAGGAACGTCGTGCTAATAAAAGTGAAGCAAGAGTGACACAATGCGCAGGAGATTTATTTTTAAAAAAAGGCAAAGAATGGTGGGAAATGGTGTTTTTCTAGCCTAAAAATCGTAAATAAAACGTAAAACTGTTGTGGCGTCAGTGTTTGTAAGAACTTTTCCAGTAAACCACGTGAACTCCATCTTGAATTTAATCGTTTACGAGCTTTTAAACGGTCTACAAATGTAATATAAAAGGTTATTATTGTCTTTCTGACGTCTGCGTGATGTGTCCAGGGTCCTGTGGGCGTGGCCGGACTGAAAGGAGGAAGAGGAACTCAAGGACCTCCAGTGAGTGAGCGTTAAAATGATAAAACTTGACTCGTGTATGAACGTATCTGTTAGCGCGATGTTGCTAACGATTGTTCTGCTGATATTTCGATGCTAAGAAAGTGTCTTTTTCACGACAGGGTTCCAGCGGTTACCCCGGTCCGGCTGGAAGAGTGGGTTCTCCTGGTCCTCCTGTGAGTAATACACGTCCAACAGACTTTCTAACCTGCTCTTTCTTTATAAAACTGGATTTCCCCCCCCAAAAAAATCACTTAACTGACGTAAAACTATGATAAATGTTTAGTTTTACATGTCTGTGCTGATCACGTGACCCGCTCCTGTCCACTCAGGGCCCGTTGGGAGAAGCCGGACCCCTTGGACCTCCCGGTAAAGAGGGTCCGGCCGGTCTGCGCGGAGATCACGGAGCTCAAGGCCGACAGGGAGAGAGGGGCCCCGCGGGACCCCCAGGCACACCCGGAGACAAGGGCGACTCCGGAGAGGACGGACCCACGGTGAGTCCCAAGACTTTACTGAAGTTTATAGCAAAGAAATAAGTTTGTGATGAGTTTTTTGATCACGGGTTGATACGTTTTGCCGCTCGTCCAAGTCGACTTAAGCTATAACGGAGTCTGCTCGCTGTGAACAGCTGGACTCTGGTGGTTTCAGTGTCGTTAGCTGTTTTCTTCAGACACGTATTTAAGGATGTGAACTTGTTTGGTGCTGGTTTGGGCCTGTTCTAGTCCAGGACCATGTCAAAACTGAAGAATCCTGTTGGATAAGTGGGTTAAATGCGTCCACTCTTTTGTCCCGTTGACAGAATTCCCAGTTTCTTTTCTTGACTGAGATACGCCTGAACGTGTAACTAAAACGCTTATGTTTTTGTTCCAGGGCCCCGATGGTCCCCCAGGTCCCGCTGGTACCACAGGACAGAGGGGCATCGTGGGGCTGCCCGGGCAGAGAGGAGAGAGGGGCATGCCCGGTCTGCCTGGACCTGCTGTGAGTCACCGGTTCAAGCACCTTCACTATCGCTCCTGTTACAGCGGAAGTCTGATTAATGTGCGTTTGGTTTTAGGGTCCTCCAGGAAAGCAGGGATCCTCAGGCCCTACCGGAGAGAAGGGTCCCTCTGGTCCAGTAGGAACTCAGGGAGCGAATGGACCGCGAGGAGATCCTGGTCCAGATGTGAGTCCAGAACTACGACTTGAGCAAACTCGGACTCAAGCTAACTCGGACTTAAAAGACGCATATAATCGAAAACAGACTTTTTTAGCTTTTAAACACATTATTCTGCCTCATCAAAACATACCTGGAGTTGTATTTTACTTCACTCACGCTTGTTTCATCGATCCTGTTTACGAGGTCGTCTTCTTTCGAGCCTCAGAAATCACTCAGTTTAAATTTTCCCTGGATTGTTACATCACAGGTAGAAATCTAAATACACCTTGGCAGTTTTCAAGCACATAAACCATTCTGCAGTCTCTATTAGCGCAGCTCACATCCATCAATCAGGTTTTTTTTGTTGTTTTTTTTTCATTCACTGTTCATTCCCGTTGCTGACAGCAGAGGGCACCCCAACGCTCAAATATCTCATCAGAAACCGAGGCGTACTTTGTGTGTTTTCCGACATACTGACGTTATCCCGAGGTGACCAGACACAAGCTTAAAAGAGGATTAAAGTCGTAAAAATGTGTCATGTCTCAACTTTTACAAACTTAAACCAGACGTGACGTTGACCCTCGTCTGTTCCAGGGCCCCGCCGGTTCTGACGGTCCTCCGGGAAAAGATGGCGTCATGGGACAGAGGGTGAGTGGGAGTCATTTACAGAATTTGTGCCAGTCAAGCTAGTCGTTAGCTAAATACAGTTAAATCAAGTTTATTAGCTGTCAAATTGTGCGTTTTTACCAACTTTATGCTCACGTCTAAAGAAAAATAACAAAAATATTTAAAAAGTAAAAGAAATCAATAGAATAGCTGCTTTTTGTCAGTGTTTGTGTCGACGTAGCAAATGACTAACGTTTGTGTAGAAGCGTCTGTGCATGTGCAGAACAAATTTTGACGCAAATTCTGTTCAGACTCAAATTTCGGAGTGTATCTGTAAATATGTGAGTCTGACTTCCTGTTGTGTTCAGGGCGACAGAGGAGACCCGGGTCCGGAGGGGCTGGTGGGACCTCACGGACTCCCAGGACCCGCAGGACCTGTGGGATCTCCAGGACCAGCCGGGAAACGGGGAGACGCGGTGAGTGCGCTTCACGTCACTGTTTATGTACTTTCAAGAACGACGACAAACTGAACGCGTTTTTCTCTTTACGTGGCCGCGTTTTCAACTGTCAAATCCATTTTAGAAACAGAAAAATGTCAATCCGTCCCATGATAATCAAATGTGTCCTCGATATCGCCTGTGGAATATCGCACAGACTCAGTAAGACGCTTTGTTTTAGCAGTTTCTTGTCCGTTTGAGTCTAATAGGAAAGTGACAACTGGACAATATGACAAAAAATAGCTGATGTTTTACCGTTAGAGAAGAATGAATCTCATTTATTTAAAAGTTCATCCTAATACAGTGTTTTCCAACCAGGGGCACAGGGACCTCTAGAGGCTCTGGGGATGATTTTAGATTTAGTATTTGGATCTAAATGTTCTTATTAATATATTTCACATCTTTAACAATGTTTCTGTTGAATAATTTTGATAGAATTATAGTAAAAATGGTTAAAATAAGAAAACTGGCTCTATTAGTAAAACAAACCACACGTTCACTACCTCACCCCATTTAAGCCCTGATTTAGAGTGAGTTTAGTCCTGGTTTAGTCCTGGTTTAGTCCTGGTTTAGTCCTGGTTTAGTCCTGGTTTAGTCCTGGTTTAGTCCTGGTTTAGTCCTGGTTTAGTCCTGGTTTCACAATTGTCTGAGTGTCATTTAACTTTTTACTTCAAACAGTTTGTGTTTTGACTCTTTGTCCCTGGTCAAACGTCCCAGATCTCATATTGTTGTCATATTTGTTTATAAAATGTTATTAAATGCTGCAGACGGTGCGTCTCTGACCCCGTGCGTCTCTGACCCCGTGTGTCTGTGCAGGGTTCGCGAGGACCAGTGGGACCCCCAGGAGCAGCCGGGAAGAGAGGCCTAGGGGTAAGAAGTGGTACTGCAGTGTCTCATGGAGCAGACGGGAGTGAGACGGTCGTTCACTGTGAAATGTTTTGTTTTTATTTTCAGGGACCACAAGGACCAACAGGAGATAAGGGAGACCTGGGAGACCACGGAGAGAGAGGACAGAAGGGACACAGAGGATTCACCGGACTGCAGGGTCTGCCCGGACCTCCGGTCAGTCAGATACTGTACCTTTAAATACTTTATTATAATACACTACTACACAAAAAAACTATATTATAATCGTACAAACACTGTCCAGACCTCCAGAGTCAGACTCCTGCACCTTTACATATTTGTGTCCCATGTGTGTGTCCCGTGTGTGTGTCCCGTGTGTGTAGCTGTAGCCACAGCTGCCGTGGGGCAGACTGATGGCTGAATCCTCTGACCTTCAGATCGGACCACTCCTCTGACCTCTGTCCTCTCTCCTCAGGGCACCACAGGAGAACAGGGAGCTCCAGGAATCGTTGGGCCCAGTGGATCCAGGGTATGACTTTATTTTGTGTTTAATCTCACTTCTCCTTCATGAGCCACAAACTCTGGGATCCAAATGGACCATAATTATGTGGTCTGAAGAGCACAGTGCTATGAAAAATTATATTTATAATATGGTTTTGTTGGCACGATCCAGGGCCCTCAAGGACCCATCGGACCCCCAGGAAAGGAGGGCTACCTCGGACAGCCAGGACCGATGGGACCCCCTGGAACCAGAGGCATCACAGGAGAAGTGGGACCAGAGGTAAAAACACATGGACACAAATATAATGTCATGACTGAACATGTCACACATAAAGCTGCAGTATAAGTAACTCTCTCTCTCAGGGCCCTCCAGGAGAGCCCGGACCCCCAGGTCCCCCTGGTCCTCCTGGACCCCCTATGGCTGCGATGGACGATCTGTTTGCCGGGTCACACGACTACGACGGCGGCCCCCCTCCTCCTCCAGAGTTCAGTGAAGACGAGGCTCTGCCCAACAGTAACCAGACCACCATCCTGGCCGCGGACCCCGGGGTCCAGGCCACTCTGAAGGCCCTGAGCAGCCAGATCAACAGCATGAAGAGCCCGGACGGCACCAGGAAGCACCCGGCACGCACCTGTGGGGACCTGAAGCAGTGCTACCCCGACAAGAAGACCGGTGAGTGGGGCAAATGTAGGAAGATGATAGACAGACACTGAAGGAGATAGAGAAACTGAGGAGGCTGATAGTTCTGCTGCTGCGGTGGAAGTGGGGGGAAAAAAAACAACTCCAACAGACTTTCTCAGAGATAACACCTTAGATTCTGTCCTTCAAAGACCCAGGTCCCACAAATGGCCCCTGAGCCCTGTGACAGTGAGGCTGCTCGTCTGGACTCGTCTGACTGTTCTGATCTTCGTTTCAGGAGAGTACTGGGTCGACCCGAACCAGGGCAGTGCAGAGGACGCCATCAAAGTGCACTGCAACATGGAGACGGGAGAAACCTGCATCTCGGCCAATCCAGAGACCATCCCCAAGAAGGTGTGGTGGACGTCCTCCAGGGGCAAACCCGTGTGGTGGGGAGCCGACATCAACAGAGGAACACAGGTGAGATCGCTCAAGGTCAGGTGTAACCCAGAGACACTGCAGGACGGGTCAAATGCAGAGGACACATTTCCTAACTGGGACAAACAAGAACTCGAACTTTATACTGCAAACCGAGTACCAGTTCACAGCAAAATATTATTAGAATTGAACCCAAAATAGATTTAATTGCGCGATAACTACGAATACTTGAAGCGTCCCAAACAAAATTCTACATAAAACTTTATTTAACCGAGTTGATTAAGAACCAAATTCAAACATTATATTTGGAGTTTGCAAACCTGTTCGAATGGAGGGTTTGTGGGGACATTTCTGCAGTGGTATACTTCTGCAAATACTACAAATTTTACTGCAGTTATCACGTTTTTCAACTTTTTTTTATACTTTCTATAACCAAATCTATCCCAGAATATCCCTTTTTCTGTCGCTTATGCTTCCAATTTGTGTTTTAAAAAAAAGTTTCAAAGGTAAAAATGGAAAATTTGGAGACGTTTCGGCTGCCACCCGGATGCCATATTAGCTCCTCACCTCCGTTTAAACTGAAAATGACCTCCGCTTGGTTGTTGAAACATATAAACATTGTCCCGTTGACTAACCGTTGAAACCTTTGCTACCACGGTCCAATCCCGGATGAACAGATACAGTCGACTTACGAGGGAACGTCCGCTAGCAGAAGGTTCAAACTCCTCTGTGCCAGAAAAATAACCATTAGTTTTAAGAGCATTATCACTTTCGACAACTACAAAACAAAACACAGACTTTAGGAGTTACTTTGTACCAAATATAGACACGACATGGGGAAAAATAAACTGTTCCAACAGCTCAAATTTGTCTAATAATCCAAGAATGCTAACACGTGCTACGGCGATGCTAGCGCCAACTGCTCTATTTTAAGAAACAAAAGAATCTGTTTACTTTTCTGAGGAAGCGTGATTTCAACATCTGTTAGTTAGGTAATTAGGACTCGGCTTGAATTAGCGGTGTCTTAAATACACAAGTCTAGTCAATGGCGCGATGTTCGTCCACTGATCTGAAGGTTGGCGGTTCAAATGGGTGAGTGGTTCCTTGACGTAAAGTTTTTTTAGTGTCTTGAAGTTGGAAAAGCGTTATATAAAATGTGAGCGTAAACCATGACATGTACTAAATGTTACTACTGTTGTTACATCCTTGTTCATTTTGTCTCGTATTCCAGTTCTCATATGGAAATAAGGATCAGTCCGCCAACTCTGTGACGGTCCAGATGACGTTCATCCGGCTCCTGTCTAAAGAAGCTTCTCAGAGCCTCACGTACCACTGCAAGAACTCTGTGGCCTACAAAGACGAGAGGAACGGGAACCTGAAGAAGGCCCTGGTCCTCAAAGGATCCAACGACCTGGAGCTGAAGGCAGAAGGAAACAACCGCTTCAGATACACCGTCATACAGGACACGTGCACGGTAAGACCGGGTTTAGACCGGGTTTAGACCGGGTTTAGACCGGGTTTAGACCGGGTTTAGACCGGGTTTAGACCGGGTTTAGACCGGGTTCAGACCGGGTTCAGACCGGGTTTAGACCGGGTTTAGACCATCGTACAGGACACGTGCACGGTAAGACCGGGTTTAGACCGGGTTTAGACCGGGTTTAGACCGGGTTTATACCGGGTTTAGACCGGGTTTAGACCGGGTTTAGACCATCGTACAGGACACGTGCACGGTAAGACCGGGTTTAGACCGGGTTTAGACCATCGTACAGGACACGTGCACGGTAAGACCGGGTTTAGACCGGGTTTAGACCGGGTTTAGACCATCGTACAGGACACGTGCACGGTAAGACCGGGTTTAGACCGGGTTTAGACCGGGTTCAGACCGGGTTCAGACCGGGTTTAGACCGGGTTTAGACCATCGTACAGGACACGTGCACGGTAAGACCGGGTTTAGACCGGGTTTAGACCGGGTTTAGACCATCGTACAGGACACGTGCACGGTAAGACCGGGTTTAGACCGTGTTTAGACCGTGTTTAGACCATCGTACAGGACACGTGCACGGTAAGACCGGGTTTAGACCGGGTTTAGACCAGGTTTAGACCGGGTTTAGACCGGGTTTAGACCGGGTTTAGACCGGGTTTAGACCATCATACAGGACACGTGCACAGGAAGACCTGGGCTAGATCTGGTTTAGTCTTAGATTAGTCCTGGTTCAGTCCTGATTTCCTCTTCCTCTTTGCAGAAACACACAGGCTCGTGGGGTAAAACCGTCTTCGAGTACAGGACCCAGAAGACGGCGCGTCTGCCCATCGTGGACATCGCTCCCATCGACATCGGAGGCAACGACCAGGAGTTCGGACTGGACATCGGACCGGTCTGCTTCTTATAAGACCCCCCCCCAAAAAAAAAAACCTCCTCAAAACCGGACCAGGAATCAGCTCTGTGGACCCCGAGACTTTAGCCCGACCGGAGGCCATTTTGTACAGACACGTGTACAAGGATATTTATTATGTCTTTCACTAAACCGGATCTTAACCTAAACAAAACCCGAACCAGGACCTAGAACTGGACCCAGAACCAGACCTAAACCAGATCCAAAGACCAGACCAAGCGCTTGTGTTTACTGTTTATAGCCAAAAAAGTTTTATGGTGCTTTCTTCCCAGATATTTCCCTGCCCCTAAAAATGGACGTTATATTTCCGGTAGTATTCCCAACTACTGTGTAAGAAATTTCTATGGAGTCGAACGATACTTCTGTTGTTTTTATAAAATAGTTTTTGTTTAATTTCATTTTTTTTTTATAATAAATGTTGTGTAAAAGTCTTTGTGGTGCTATTGAGGAAAAGGAGCTGGGATTTGTGTGAATGTGACACATCAGCTTGTACTGCCCACGGAAAAAACTTATACTGACCTCCAGCCACCAGGGGGAGACAACGCGCCGCGAGAGAATAGATCAATATACTGTAGTACATCTGCGTTCTGTGGTGGAGTTTTGAACCACTCAGACTTTGGACACAAATCTGAGCTGTTTGTAATAACCGTGCGTGTGTTTACTGTAGAGCTAGCAGACCTCCCACTCCCCAGACGCTTCCTCCAGCTCAATATGTCCAGTTTAGTGAGCCACCCTGCGGAGGAAACGTATGTCGATAACTTTTGTGCTTTTGATGATAACTCAGAGATCATGACCAGAGATGAGAGGAGAAGAGATCTAAACCGGGACTAAACTAGGACTGAAACGGGACTGAAACAGAAGTGAAACGGGACTAAAACGGGACTAAAACAGGGGCTAAAACATAAGTGAAACAGGACTAAACTGGGACTAAAACAGGGCTAAAACAGAAGTGAAACGGGACTAAAACAGGACTGAAACGGGACTAAAACAGGGCTAAAACAGGACTAAACCAGGACTAAAACATAAGTGAAACAGGACTAAACTGGGACTAAAACAGGGCTAAAACAGAAGTGAAACGGGACTAAAACAGGACTGAAACGGGACTAAAACAGGGCTAAAACAGGACTAAACCAGGACTAAAACATAAGTGAAACAGGACTAAACTGGGACTAAAACAGGGCTAAAACAGAAGTGAAACGGGACTAAAACAGGGACTAAACCGGGACTAAAACAGGACTGAAACGGGACTAAAACAGGGCTAAAACAGGACTGAAACGGGACTAAAACAGGGCTAAAACATAAGTGAAACAGGACTAAACTGGAACTAAACTGGGACTAAACCGGGACTTAAATGGGACTAAAACTGGACTAAACTAGGACTAAAACAGAGTGAAACTAGGACCAAACCTGGACTAAACCAGGACCAAACCGTGACTAAACCGGGACTAAACCGGGACTAAACCAGGGACCATAGATGAGAGTAGTATCACAGATAAAGTCAAACTGGATCAACTCCCTCCACACTCTTCTCCTTCCTTCCCCACTTCTCAAATCCCCGCCCGTTTACACCACAGATGTAAACGGGCGGTTACATCCCCCTGGTGGTTGTCGTTGGTACTGCAGTGTTAGCTTCTACCTCGTGTGACGCAGAGGCGGCTCGTACACTTCGGGCCCATAATAAAGATCTGATGGACATGAGCGCGTGTCACTGTGTAGTTTTTTTTTTTTGACAGTATATATTTTTTGCATGTTGGTTTGCATGCTGCAGGAAGGGGGCGCTGTTGGCTTGTACTTTTGCTTTGCATCACATTAAAGTGTAAACTGTTCACAGCTCGCGTCACGTTACTTCGGCTTTGGGCAGCGACACTCACGGCGTTTTATATTCATCTTAGATTTTTGTAATTAGACTTTCTATTGTGTTCATTAAAGGAGCACGGTGTAACTTTTCTGATCCACCTACTCATCTCCGTGGAGATTTTATTGCGTTGCCTGGAGTGCTCCACATTAAATAATCAATCTCCAAGGGTCAGATCTGTGGAGAGGTGAGTCCAAGTTGTTCATTTCATTTTTAGAAACATCTGGAATTGAAGAAATAATACACGTTTAATGCCGTACTGTGGGTTTTTCCAGACAATAAAAGACATTCATAAAATCCCCACGGAGACGAGCAGGTAACAGACCCTGAATGTTACATAGTGCATATTTAATAAATTAATGGAGATATTTATTTTAGCTGTTCACCTGCAGAGACCAGAGGAGCTCCAGGTTTAAGACGGATGGATTTAAATAAATAAATAAATAAATAAAGTTGTTCTTTTTTCTGTTTTTTCTCACGTTTGATACTTTTGTCAGATCAGACGTTTTTGTCTCAGATTTTGTCCGTGTCATTTTCCTGCGGATTAAAACTCAAAGTCCTGCCTCAAGTGGAGAAGTTTAAGGTTTAGTCACGATTTAGACCTGGTTTCGACCTGGTTTAGTCCCAGTTTAGCCCTGGTTTAGTCCCGGTTTAGCCCCGGTGTAGTCCCGGTTTAGCCCTGGTTTAGTCCCGGTTTAGACCCGGTGTAGTCCCGGTTTAGCCCTGATTTAGTCCCGGTGTAGTCCCGTTTTAGACCCGGTGTAGTCCCGGTTTAGACCCGGTGTAGACCCGGTGTAGACCCGGTGTAGTCCCGGTTTAATCCCGGTTTAGTCCCGGTTTAGACCTGGTTCAGTCCTGGTTTATTCCCTGTTTAGTCCCGGTGTAGCTCTGGTGCAGTCCCGGTGTAGTCCCGGTTCAGACCTGGTTCAGTCCTGGTTTAGTTCTCTGGTCCTACCTTCATCTCTGATCATGATCTACAGACAAATTCTGGGACGTCTCTTCTCAGTGACCCATCCAGGGGCGTCGGACTGGAGGGGGGTGAAGGGGGATCTTGACCCGGGGCCCGGCACAGGGAGGGGCCCGGGGCGACGGGGGCTCTTGACCCAGGGCCCGGCGCAGGGAGGGGGCCCTTCACAAAGTCTGTAACGGACATTTTTCATTAGACAAAAAGTGGTACAGGACGAGATCATTTGTCCGCGGGGCCCAGAGTTCGGTGCTACAGCCCTGGACAAAGACGACGAGGATAAAACGACTAAAACGTGATCTTACTTAAGTTTAGTCATCAGTTTCAGTCGCCAAAAATCTGTTTTACTAGAGGACGGTGTTGGGAAGAGACGTTTCAGCTCCGTCTAAAAGAACCGAACCACAAACCTCTCCGCTAAAAACACCGATGTGCAGATTTTACGCAGAGAAAACAAAGGGTTTACTACGGAAGACAATCCATCTGAACTGGAATACCATCTATCCATCCGTTTTCTTCCTCTTATCCGGGGTCTACGCAGGGACTCCCGGACTTCCCTCACCCCAGACACCAAACTGGAACGATGATGATTTAATCTACAGATGTTTACAGAAGCATTTTGAGCGGAATGACCTTGGATCTATAATGAAAACTAGAAAAGTCGATCTGTCCCGGCGGAGCTCGACTAGTGGCCGCTCCAGGTACTGCAGCACTAACCCTCGTTCAGGATCCACAGCCGTCGCAAAAGGTCGGACGTTCCCGGGATTCTTCTTCTTCATTTCCGCAACGTGAACATTTTGAGCGTCTAAATCTTGATTAGTACAAAAAAAAAAATGTTTACACTCACAAATATCATTTTACGTTTACATCTTTGTGATTTTACACATACAAATCTGAAAATTAGGATTTGTCTCAAAAAGATTCGTCAGCAAAACGACTGAAGACGACAGGGGGCGGGGCTAGAGGGACCAGGGTTACTGCGGCAACGGTTAAACTGGTTTGTACACAGTAAAAGAGACAGTACGTCACTTTTATGTGATATTCTGATGTGCATGAACCTTGTAATAAGTTTATACCAAAATAAATTTCACAGATAAAGCCCGTGTGGCAATAAAAACGTCAGAAAACGACACGTTAAGACCGAAAAAGATCAAAAAAAGAGTTAAATTCCTTGTTAAAAAGACGACGCTCTTTGTGCAGACGACTCTTTATTATCAATTAAACAACAGTCATTGCAACCGAAATGCCGAGTGGACATTTATACATGTAGTAAAATATCTCCCATAAAAAACAAAAGTGCAAAAACAACATGAAAACAAGAATATCATGACTACACTTCAAACATGTTAATACTGAAATGTAAAGACACTGGAATGTTCAGAGTGGAGCAGCAGCAGAGCTCACAGAGGGACAAAAGTGCACAAAAGTGTTTAAAAGAACCAAATAATCCTTTAAAATAACAAATACTCACCAATAATAATGAATAATAATGAGTGAATAAACTGGTGTGGAGTTATATTATTTAAAACACCTCAATAAGACCAGAAGAGGGCGCTGTTGTACTGGAAATGATGGTTAAGGACCCACAGAGGAGAAACACATGGACCTGGTTTAGTCCTGGTTTAGTCCTGGTTTGGTCCTGGTTTGGTCCTGGTTTGGTCCTGGTTTAGTCCTGGTTTAGTCCTGGTTTAGTCCTGGTTTAGTCCTGGTTTAGTCCTGGTTTAGTCCTGGTTTAGACCTGATTTAGACCTGGTTTAGACCTGATTTAGTCGTTCTAGTGAAGGTGAAGTTTAAAAACACAGTGGAGCACCACATGATGACATCACGAGGTGGAACAGAGTGTTTTCAGTTTGAGAGAAGAACTCAGCCTAAATCTGCAGGTTTGTTTGTGTTAAACATGTGAGAATGAAACAAAAACACAACAGTAAAACAAAGAAAACTGTAAAACGGGCCCTTTAAAGTCCATACGACGGGTTTTATGTTGTTTTTTGTTTGTTTTTTTATATTTTTTTATTTGTTTTCTTGGGACGGTCCGTGTGCTCAATATTTATCACAGTTTTACTTTAGTTAAGTGGCAGCTGCTGCGTCGTAAAAACACGTCATGTCATCAATTCACAAAATCCCATCCCAGAGCGAGGACGGCGTTTCTTTGGACACTTTAAAGCACACGTGTCAAACTCAAGGCCCGGGGGCTAAATGCGGCCCGCCATGTCATTTTATGTGGCCGCGACAAGGTAAATTTAAATGTTTGACTTTCTTAAAATGTCAGTTTATCAGGAGTTACACAGACATATTTTTATATCTTTGCAAATTTGAGACGAACCGTTTTGCTGACGTGGCCCTCGGTGAAATTGAGTTTGACGCCCGTTTCTCAAATTAAAGTGTCTTTTTAAAAATCTTTTATCGTCTGTGTGAAACTCTGCTGCCGCTGCTAAACTTAAGCTACATTTCATAATCATATTTCATCAACACTGGACGTACAAAAGGAATAAACAAAAGCATCCGCACAAACCGCCCGAGTATGAAAAATCCCACGCTGATCGTACCTCTGAACGTTACACTATTTACACCTGCCTCCTGTACTCAAAACTATGAGATTCTGCTTACAAAAATAGCTCTTTTCTACAATGAGGAGCGCGCCGCAAAACAAATCCGTGTCTAAATCCGCGGAAGTGACTGGGATTCGGAATATTAACGTGATTTTGGGTTTATTTCGTGAAAGGCTTTACACTTTTTGGCTTTTCGGTCTTGATTCGATAAAGCTTTTGTCTCACTTTTACTCCTAAATTCATGTCAGAAAACGCCAAAAATCAACACTTCGCAGCTAATGTCGTCGACGTTCCCTAGCGGTGTGATGCTAACTGTAGGCACTGCTCCGTCTGACGCTTTGTTAGACTTTAATCTGACCTTTTATTTGAACACAATCTGACCCAAAAAGAGCGGATTTAGCTCAAACTACAGGTTTTTTTAACTGTTAAACAAGTCTCTCTCTAATAACATTACAGCCGCAAGCTAGCTAGCGTTAGCCAACTTTTTTTTCCCTGTTAGTCGCTCACACGTTTTTGTCTAAAACCTAAAAAACAGGATCATGAACGCTCGGTTTGATCGCACGCTTCTGAAAATGTGCCGTTTAAATCCATTTTTCCTGAATTTTCGGACGATCTTAAAACCGTTTTTGGACGTGTTTGCTAATGTGCGCGTTGTGTCGCTGAACATTCCGGCAATACGTGTAGAAAACGTGATGTCATTGTGAAGTATCGATTCAGTTGTCGCATCTAAAATGACCTAAACTACTCCAAACTAGAGTTGTCAAAAGTATCAAAAATCCGATACTAACCGATTTTAAATTACCGTATTTTCTTTACTATAAGTCGCAGTTCTTTTCGTAGTGTGTCCGGGGGTGCGACTTATACTCAGACGCGACTTACACGTGAAATTATTCAAATATATCAAATATATATTGCACTGACGACCACACGAGGGCGCTCTAGGCTCGTGGAACAGTAACACTGAACATCTAAAATTTCAACATTACGGTAATTTAAAAAAAAAACATCTGAGAAAGACTGAACAAAAATACGTTAGCGTCCCGTACTGCCGTTTTATTGATATTATAATAACTTCACTTTAAAGAGAAAATGTTTGTTCTTGGTCTCGAATTTTGTAAAATAAATTTCCCCCCAAAAAACGTGACTTGTATATGTTTTTTTCTTCATTATTATGCATTTTTTTGGGTGGAGCGACTTATACTTCGGTGAGACTTATACTCCAGAGCGACTTATACTTCAGAGCGACTTATACTTCAGAGCGACTTATACTCCAGAGCGACTTATACTCCGGTGCGACTTATACTCCAGAGCGACTTATACTCCAGAGCGACTTATACTCCAGAGCGACTTATACTCCGGTGCGACTTATACTCCAGAGCGACTTATACTTCAGAGCGACTTATACTTCAGAGCGACTTATACTTCGGTGAGACGTATACTTCTGTGCGACTTATAGTCCAGAAAATACGGTAGTATCGAAACTAGATACTCATTTGAGCAGGTATTGATACTAAAAAAGTCATAGGACAGAAATGAACTTTTCCGTCTGAAAGGCCACGTGGGAAAAGAAAAGAAAGTTCAACCGTTTAATGTCGAAAATCACAAAATCTGAAGAAAGTGTGCGTTTCATTATCAGAATCGGTATCGGGTATCGAAATCGAGTTTTAAATCTCAGTATCGTGACGACGCTGCCCCAAACACGACTAATATTCCGATCCCAGTCCTCTCGCCTCTCGTGTTTGTCGTTTTGCGGCGCGGGGCGTGTTTCCGCTCGTATAAACGTGTGAAGCTGCGGTCGGACGGCGGACATGTTGGCTCGAGTTCGGCGCTTCCTGTTCCTCTTCTTCAGACGATCAGCAGCGACTGTCCAGTGGGTCCAGAGAGAACACAGCGCCCTCTAGGGTCAGTCCCATTTTGAACCCCTCCTGGAAGAAGAAACGTGAGCTGTCGTTAGGAGGGGAGGGAAAAAAAAGAAGTTTAACGTAAAAGAGGGAAAGAACGAGGGATTGACACTGCAAATATCATGGGTTTTTTTTGTTTTTTTTTATGAACATGCAAAAAATGAACTCAAGTTTGATCAAAAATCGTCCAAAACATGCAACACACACACAAAAAAAAAATTAAAATTCCAATAACTCTATTTTAATGTACTTTTACACACAAAAGGTTCAGTTAAAGCAACACTATGGAACTTTCTGAAGGTCAAATCTGACTTGGTCGATTCCATGGAAATATAAAGTTAATAGAAAGTTAAACGCACACTCCGGAATATTCTCTATAAACACAGATAAATGTTAAGCCATACTGTGGAATATTAGAACCAAAGGAACAACATTTCCACGGAAACAAGCAGAAGAAAGCCCTCCAAGTCAGGTTTGTGGAGATGCAAGCCCAATCAGAGTAACGTCACATGTTGTTAAGGGCCGTGAACACAACCAAAAGGAAAAAACAAAAACTAAACCAAACATATTTTATTTTTATTTTTTTTAGGCTAAAAAGTTACATAGTGTGGCTTTAAATGAAAAAACAAAAATGTCGATGTCTTAATTTACTTTGTTAAAAAATTGCCTTGACTGTCAGTGTTGCAGTGTGTGACTCAAACCCTACCAAATAAAATACACACATAAAATAAAAAAAATAAAAAGAATTAAAAAAAAAAAAATATATATATATATATATATATATATATATATATAAAATAAAAAAAATAAATAAATGCATAATAAAAATAAGTAAATAAATAAAATATAAATAAAAGAAATACAAAATAAAAATAAATACATGAAAAAAATAAAAATAAAATAAAATATACATACATGAGTAAAATTTAAAAAATAGAATAAAATATACATAAAAAATAAAAATAAATGCATAATAAAATAAGTAAATAAATAAAATATAAATAAATAAAATACAAAATAAAAATAAATACATGAATAAAATAAATAAAATATACATACATGAGTAAAATAAAATAAATAAATGAATGAAATAAAAAATAAATAATAAATAAAATTAAATAAAAATAAATACAAATAAATAAATTATTTTTAGTATTAATTACTTAAAAAAAACTAAAACATAAAAAACATAAAAACCTAACTTGAAAAAAATAAAATTAATCTTTACATTTTTAATATACTTTCCTTTAAAACCTGTACATTTCTGTCAGATAAATAACTTCGTCTGTTGTGTAACACTGACTTTGTTGATTTATTGTCACAGTCGCACACAGAACACACACAAAAGTACTGACCATCTCTGTCGCTGCAGCAAAGGACAAAGGGAAGAGAGGGATAAGAGAAAGAGAGGGAAGAAAAGAAGACACACAGAGGTAAGATTTAGAGTAAAAACAGCATGAACAACAGCGCCTCCTGCTGGAAGAGCCGTGTCATTACAGCTACAGCCCTAATAGTTCATTACTAAGAGAGTCAACGTCCTATATGACGGAAAATGAACTTTCTCAGCGTTAAACCATAACAAACATCATTTATTATTAGTGTGTAACATCTCCAACGCTCAAAATGCTCTGTTCCACCTCGTGATGTCATCAAGTGGTAGATTAGTTACGTTAATTGTAGGTGAGTCCAAAGGCAGGTGTGTGTAGAACGTTCCTTTAACGTCCTTGACTGGGGTGTGTATGTGTGAGAGAGTGTGTGTATGTGTGTGTGTGTGTGTAATCTACATGATAAACAATAAATAAATACAAATATGTTAATTCTAAATCAAAATGGTGGTTATTTACATCAGGTGAATACAAAGAAGTTCACAAAATGACTGACAGGAGGCCAGTCTAGTCGAGTGTGTATAAATTTGAAAGTTATACTCAAAAACTCTAAAGCTACACATGGTCAAATTATAACTAGACGTTCTAAACATCTTTTTTTTTTTTCTGAAGTGTTTTTATTCTTCTCAGGACATGAAACAACATTGTGAACTGCCTGTAAAAAATGAATTAACTTGTGTTTTATTGTAAATATACAAACACATGTTTCTTTTTATGCTTTGAAAAACATTTCAACATTTTTTGGGGGAAATTTCAACACTGTTCAGGCCCGAATAAGAAAAACAATCAAAGGAAATTTACTTGCAGTTACACCGACTGACCACTGAATTGACCTCAATGGAGTGTGGCAGCAGAGAGCACTGTAGAGGCTCCACCATTTAAACCGATGCATTAAAGAGAAAGTTCTGTTTTAGTAGTTGTCCACTGCAGTGACCGCTGTGCACCAGAGGGTTAAATCAGTCCGAGACAGAGCTGATGTACATAACAGCCACGTAAAATAATCGTTTAAGTGTCTGTGGCGCATTGGTGTGCACTGGCGCCCCCTCTAGTGGTGCAACAAGGAACAACAACTGAAACTAAACCAATAATATAAACTGAACTAAACGGTCTTTTAAACGTTAACAGCTCCTTTTACCTTTAGTTCAGTAGAGATTCCAGAGCTGAAATGACCCAAATGATTCTATAAATGAAGGTGTGTGGAGTTTAAAAACACAGCGGAGCACTTCCTGTTTTACCACATGATGACATCACAAGGTGGAACAGAGCGTTTTCGGTTCTTTAAATACTAATCTGAGCTGACGGTTTGTCCGACCTGCATCTCGTCGAGTTTGGACTGTATGTCTGGAGGAAAGTCCGCGGCTCCACAGGTGAACGGGTCGAACGGCTCGGCTCCGAAAAGGTCTTTGTCTGAAATAAAAAAAATTTAAAAAACCTGATTTTAGCCGATTTTATGTCTGAAAAACGTGAAAAACAGACATAGTTCATGTTAAAGTGTTTGCAGAGGTTCAAAGTTATTCCCCATGATGAGTTTATAAGCACTTTTCACGACAGGACGGGGGTTTGTTATGACAGTGAAGCTAACGACGACTAGCATGCTAACGCGCATTCGTTTTCAGGCACGTCCACAGCTTTAGAACAGCTCGCGGTTCTTTCTTCTGTTGTTAAAATGTTCAGAAATGGCAAATCACAAAGGCAGACATTTTAAAAGTACCGCATTTCCTCCACAAACGACAAAATATCAGTCTTATTCTCCGTAAAAAAACTACTAACCTTGTAGATTTTTGTATTAATTAATTTAATTTGTATTTAATCTTTTTCTCAATTCTTCTAGACGTGTTTAAAATGTGAACTTTGACCTGAAACTTCGCACTGAAACAAATCTACAAATCAAAACGGCAAAGCTCATCTCAAAAATGAAGTCGATATTTTCACCAAACTGTACAAAGGTGTAGTTCTCACTGATGTCTGGAGGGGGCGATGTGGGCGGCGGAGGGGGGCACCCGTTGGACGCCCGGGTGGGAACCAAAGGAGCGACCGGAGAAAAGGGAACCATGTCGAAGATGTCTGTGGACTGAGGCTTCTGGGAGACGCTGCTGGCCTGGAAAAAAAAAAAACACATGACACAGACGTGAAAATAAGACACGACAGAAACACGAACACGGGTCAAATGTCTGAATTATTTTATTTATTTATGTATTTTTTTTAAGTAACAAATCTGTTCTTGCTGAAAGTAAAGATATCTCTGGGTTAAACCTGCATTTGACCCGTTCTTCAGTGTCTCTGGGTTAAACCTGCATTTGACCCATCCTTTTAGTGACACTGGGTTTCACCTGAATTTAACTCATCCTTCAGTGTCTGAGTTAAACCTACATTTAACCCATCCTTCAGTACCTCTGGGTTACACCTGCATTTGACCCATCTTTTAGTGTCTCCGAGTTAAATCTACATTTGACCCATTGTTCAGCATTTCTCAGTTACACCTACATTTGACCCATCTTTCAGCGTCCCTCAGTTACACCTGCATTTGACCCATCCTTTTAGTGACTCTGGGTTTCACCTGCATTTGACCCATATTTTAGTGTCTCCAAGTTAAATCTACATTTGACCCATCGTTCAGTGTCCCTCAGTTAAACCTGCATTTGACCCATCCTTCAGTGTCCCTCAGTTAAACCTGCATTTGACCCATGTTTCAGCATCCCTCAGTTAAACCTGCATTTGACCCGTCCTTCAGTGCCTCTGGGTTAACTCTGTCAGGAGCAGTGGACCAATCTCCAGATCTTGGTCTTGTCTTGATCAGAACTACTTTCACTGAAGCATTTGACCCAGTATTCATGGTTTCAGTTTATTAGACCATTTTGTTTTTAGATAAAAATCATGTTAATGTAAAAATTCGTGAACAAACATTAAAAAAAGAGTTAAAATCAAATATATCTGTCACTGAAAACTAAGTCTAAACCCGTTTCTTTTCTAGAAAAACACAGAACATGACGGACAGGTTGTTAAAGCTGTAATGTGGCGTTTTGTTTCTCAAGGTTCACTGGGTCAAATGTAATTGTAGTTCCTGTTTTAAAGCTGTAATGTGCAGGCTGCATACAGAAGTACAACTGCAGGAACAAGACTGAGCCTGTAGGGGGCAGCAAAGGTCCACACAAAACCACACAGCATCGAGAATCAGCAGAGAAAGTAACAGTGGTAAAAGTAGTAGTAAAAGTATTAGTAAAAGTATTTGAGCCATTTACTCGGGGCCGTGGGATGCCGCAGCCAGGGGGCGCTGCAGCAGACAGAGGTTTGGAGGGCGGCGGCGTCAGAAGACCAGAAGAAGACGAGTCCGGAGAACTGAGCGGAGAGAGAGAGAGCGAAGAGATCTCGAAACAAGAGAGCGAAAAGAGGAGAGAGGAAGGAGAGAAGGAGAGGAGGGAGGGGAGCGGAGGAGAAGAGGAGGAGTGAGAGAAAGAGAGGAGAGAGGGGAGAGGCTGAGGATGGGGAGGGAAGAGGGGAGAGGAGGGAGAGAGAGGGGGATGACAGAAGAAAGAGAGAGAAATAAACTGTTAGTCAGAAAATGTGATTATTTCAGAGGAAAGCTGGATTTTAGTCAGCGAAAAGTTTAAAGAGGAGGTATGGAGTTTTAACTGTAAGCTAAGCCCCTCCCCCTTCAGTGCACATCGCACTAATGAAACTACAGCACATCACACCAGGTTTGTCACGTCATAGTGTACAGTTTGTGTCATGTTTTTGTGTATTTATGAAAAAATGTCACATGATGTACGCTGGTGGGCGGAGCTGCGTACAGACTCGCACTCCTAGCCGTGTTTGAATAGGGCCCGGGAAAGATCGCTAGATTACTCAAAAACACATGAATGACAAATAAAAGTCCAGGTCTAGTCCTGGTCTAGTCCTGGTCTAGTCCTGGTCTAGTCCTGGTCTAGTTCTGGTCTAGTCCAGGTCTAGTCCTGGTCTAGTCCTGGTCTAGTCCTGGTCTAGTCCTGGTCTAGTCCAGGTCTAGTCCAGGTCTAGTCCTGGTCTAGTCCTGGTCTAGTCCTGGTCTAGTCCTGGTCTAGTCCTGGTCTAGTCCTGGTTTAGTCCTGGTCTAGTCCTGGTTTAGTCCTGGTCTAGTCCAGGTCTAGTCCAGGTCTAGTCCAGGTCTAGTCCTGGTCTAGTCCTGGTCTAGTCCTGGTTTAGTCCTGGTCTAGTCCAGGTCTAGTCCTGGTCTAGTCCAGGTCTAGTCCAGGTCTAGTCCTGGTCTAGTCCTGGTTTAGTCCTGGTCTAGTCCAGGTCTAGTCCAGGTCTAGTCCAGGTCTAGTCCAGGTCTAGTCCTGGTTTAGTCCTGGTCTAGTCCTGGTCTAGTCCTGGTCTAGTCCTGGTCTAGTCCTGGTCTAGTCCTGGTTTAGTTCTGGTCTAGTCCCAGTCCCAGATATAAAATGTTGATTCTGTTTTAAACAGAATCGTGTTCAGGTGAATCTTTAGGTCATTACTGGTTTTGTCCAGTTTTTGTCTGCAGCCTCTAGAATGAAACAGAGAGAGAAAGAGAGAAAGAGGAGAGGAGAGACAGAGAGAGAAAGAGGAGAGAGAAAATGAGAGAGGGGAGGAAGAGGAGAGGACAGAGAGAGTTAGAGAGGGGAGGGAGAGAGAAGAGAAAGAGAGGAGCGGGAGAGGACAGGACGTGAGAGAGAGGAGAGAAAGAGAAGGTAGAATAAAGAGTAACATAGGAGAGAGAGGGTGAGATAGAGGAAAAAAAAGAGGACAGAGAGTGAGGGAGACCGAAAAGACAGAGGTAGACAGAGAGAGAGAGAGAGAGAGGGAGAGAGAGAGAGAGGCTGGTTGTATCAGTCCCTGGCCTGGGCCTGGTCTGTTGTCTCATTGAGGACAGACACAGGACACTCACAGACTCAAACTGCAGAGCTGTGGCAGGTTACAGGTTAGAGCTTTATGTTTTGTCTGGAGTCGGTCGTATTTGTGAAGAGCACATTTCTTTATGGCAAAAATTAAAATCTTAAATAAAATAAAGAGTGAATGTGCTTGAATAAGTCGTAGTATCTTGTTTTAAACATATTTCCACTGTTTTAAAATAAGATTTACATTTGTACATGAATATTTTGGAATAGAAGTATATATGTCCTCATTTCAAGTGCAGGAGCATCTGTCTGCTCATTTCAAGTAGAAAATGTTTGACTTTTTCTTATTTTGAGTGGAAAAAAAAAACATTTTGTGCTTGTTCCATTGGCAAAACTTAGTTTGGTAAAAAAAACTGCACATCAGAATAACGGCTGGACGAAAAAACACTGATTTTATGTTTTGCAGCGTGGAGTTTGGTGGTGTTTTGGTTGTATTTGGTGTTTTGGTCATATTTGGTGGTGTTTTGGTTGTATTTGGTGGTATTTTGGTTGTATTTGGTTGTATTTGGTGGTGTTTTGGTTGTATTTGGTTGTATTTGGTGGTGTTTTTGTGGTGTTCTGGTTGTATTTAGTGGTGTTTTTGTGGTGTTCTTGTTGTATTTGGTGGTGTTTTGGTCGTATTTGGTGGTATTTTGGTTGTATTTGGTTGTATTTGGTGGTGTTTTGGTTGTATTTGGTGGTGTTTTGGTTGTATTTGGTGGTGTTTTGGTTGTATTTGGTGGTGTTTTGGTTGTATTTGGTGGTGTTTTTGTGGTGTTCTTGTTGTATTTGGTGGTGTTTTGGTTGTATTTGGTGGTGTTTTTGTGGTGTTTTGGTTGTATTTGGTGGTGTTTTTGTGGTGTTCTTGTTGTATTTGGTGGTGTTTTGGTTGTATTTGGTGGTGTTTTGGTTGTATTTGGTGGTGTTTTGGTTGTATTTGGTGGTGTTTTGGTTGTATTTGGTGGTGTTTTGGTTGTATTTGGTGGTGTTTTGGTTGTATTTGGTGGTGTTTTGGTTGTATTTGGTGGTGTTTTTGTGGTGTTCTTGTTGTATTTGGTGGTGTTCTGGTTGTATTTGGTGGTGTTTTTGTGGTGTTCTGGTTGTATTTGGTGGTGTTCTGGTTGTATTTGGTGGTGTTCTGGTTGTATTTAGTGGTGAGACTAGTTTACTTTCGGTCTGTAGTTGGGTCGTTCGGTGTTGGAGGTCAGAGTTCTTACCGGAGGGACGTGTGCGATCATCAGCTGCTCCTCTAAATCCTGAAGCTGCTTTTTTAACTCTGTGTTTTCTGTTTCCAACTCCTGGATCTGAAACAAAAATGACACTGAATGAGAAAAATGACAGAACTCATGTGTTTTAAGCAAAGTACCAGCCCTAACCACCAGAGGGCGCTGGAACTCAGTTATATTTAAAGTGCATTTGATAGTTTAATATATTTTCACTTGGTTTGGTGAGATCATACCATAGATTGTACATATAAATGGACATCGCTAACACGCTAGCCCGCATGGTTCAAACAGGAAGTGAGCATGAGCGCATTTCCGACGCCATCAACTCTGGCTCCAGTTCACTTTCTATTGAAAAACTCTCACCCGCAATGTTCCTATTAACCCGCTCTACGTGATCCTGGTATTCTTATTGCACTATACGTTTGTAATCACCCACTCTTTACCAAACCAGCGGCGCGGGGGGCGTTACCTCCAACAACCTCGTTCCAGATTGGCTCTTTGGTTGCTATGATACTCGCGAAAATCGGAATTTCAAACATGAAACTTGGCTCCAACTTCACGTCTATAACTGCTCCAGCCTCGGTGATGTTCATTTGAGTGGAGCGACGTCGCACTCACTCAGTCGACTTCTCACACGCGTACGTCTACGGCTAGTACCCGTGATAAATAAACAGGAAGTAGCGCTAAGTCGTAAAACTGAATCACTCTTCTTATGTCATCCGAAATGCAGAGACGGTTTAGCACATGGAAGACAGTTTTCTGACAGTTTAAACCTTCAGTTAACAAAATAAAGGTGTTTTTTCTTTTATTATTTGTCATTATTCTAAACATAACTTTTGTGTAATTGAAGCTTTGGGCTTTGTTTACATTATGGTTGCTAGGTAACAGTTACAGAATTAACTCTACGTATGTCGTACTAGCTCCACGTGTCCAACCAGGAAGTAAAATAATAAACTTTACCAAAAAAACGAGCCAAATCTACCACATTACACGAAGAGACGCTCGAACATGGCACAGAGGCTCAGAGAAGTGAAATAAACGCAGAAAAAGCGAACGATAAATCCGAAGTGGTTTTGTGTTTACGCTAGTTTAGCTTTAGCTTCAGCCTCATCTCACAGCTCCACGAACCTGGAATTTCTTTTTTCTCAGTCTTTTTGCTCGTCCTTGTAATTACGAGTATAATTCAGATGCAATTTAGATTTTATTTCTTTAAAAAAAAAAACCTGCGTTATGCTTGACTGACCCCGAAGACGCTAAAGTTGCTCAAAATTAACTTGACAAACGTTCATTCTCACTGTGAGCTGGGTCACCGCTCCACAGACCTGACCTGTAACTTAGCCTGGCGCTTGTTCCCATGGAGATAGATGCGTTTAAGACGGTGGAACATTCCAGGCAGGCTCTTAAAAAAAGCTACGTACTGTTTCTTTAAGTCCCCCTGTTGAGTATCTGTTTGTCTATTTCCAGATTGATCTCATTGATTTTCCAAACATTCTGCTGTTTTTTTCTGGAGTTTTTTTGTGGTGTAAATAATAAATGTTTCTGTTTTGTTTTATTTGAGTAAACTCTCCGTGAGAAGGAGCCCACCCTCGGCGCCGCGTTCGATCTTTTGAGTTGATTCATGCGTCAGGTTTAGACAGAAGTCCGATAACACGGGGCCAGTGCATCCATTACAATATTATAGAGTTATTTACAGCAGTGTCATCGCGTTATTCACTGAAAACACCAGGATCAATGAGACTTCTCTGTTTAGACCACTTCATCAGGGTCTGGGCGGGTCTCACTCCGCCGCTCTGGACAATCGATCTGTCACAGTGACGTTTCTGTAGTTAATATTCATAACTGTAAAATCAATGATCCGTGTTTAGTCCTGGTTTAGTCCTGGTTCAGTCCCGGGTTGGTCCTTTTGGCTCCTGTTTGACCTCGGTTTAGTTTTTGTTTGGTGCAACAGTTTAGATCTGGTTTAGTCCTCTATTCTTGGTTTAATCCTGGTTTAGTCTCAGTTTAGATCTTGTTTCGTCTTGTTTTAGTCCTGGTTTAGTCCTGGTTTAGTCCTGGTTCAGTCCCGGGTTGGTCCTTTTTGCTCCTGTTTGACCTTGGTTTAGTTTTTGTTTGGTTTAGATCTGGTTTAGTCCTCTATTCTTGGTTTAATCCTGGTTTAGTCTGTTTAGATCTTGTTCCCTCTTGCTTCAGTCCTGGTTTAGATCTGGGTTGGTCCTGGTTTGGTCCTGATTTAATCCTGGTTTAGTCTCAGTTTAGATCTTGTTTCATCTTGTTTTAGTCCTGGTTTAGTCCTGGTTCAGTCCCGGGTTGGTCCTTTTTGCTCCTGTTTGACCTCGGTTTAGTTTTTGTTTGGTGCAACAGTTTAGATCTGGTTTAGTCCTCTATTCTTGGTTTAATCCAGGTTTAGTCTCAGTTTAGGTCTTGTTTCCTCTTGTTTTAGTCCTGGTTTAGTCCTGGTTCAGTCCCGGGTTGGTCCTTTTTGCTCCTGTTTGACCTTGGTTTAGTTTTTGTTTGGTGCAATAGTTTAGATCTGGTTTAGTCCTCTATTCTTGGTTTAATGCTGGTTTAGTCTCAGTTTAGATCTTGTTTCCTCTTGTTTTAGTCCTGGTTTAGATCTGGGTTGGTCCTGGTTTGGTCCTGATTTAATCTCGGTTTAGTCCTGGGTTGGTTTCTTATCTTTTGTTCTTTAAAATCAGTTAATTACAAAACGTTCTTTTCTTTAACTTAATATAAGTTTCCAGTCCATGTTTTGTCCTGGTTTAGATCTGAGTTGGTCCAGATTTAATCTCAGTTTCATTTTGTTCGTTTAATCCTGGTTTAGTCTTGGTTTAATCCTGGTTCTTTCCTGGTTTAGTCTCAGTTTAGACCTGGATTTATCTTCCTTTAGTCCCAGTTTAGATCTGAGTTGGTCCTGGTTTAGTCCTTATTTAATCTCAGTTTAGTTCTGTTAGTTTAATCCTGGTTTAGTTTTGGTTTAATCCTGGTTTAGTCCTGGTTCAGTCTGTAGTTCTAGGTTTAAACTAAGACCTATTAAAAGACTAAACCAGGACCAAACCGTGCCAAGACTGTCTCAAGTCTATAAAGATGCATTCACGTTTGCACAGGCACCTGGGACTAAACTAGAACTAAACCTGGACCGGACCAGGACTTAACCAGGACGAGAACAGGACAGAGAAGATTTAATAAAACACTCACTCGTTTTTGTAATGTTCCGATCTGTTTTCTGGTCTCCACGTCTTTACCTCCCGATTCCAGAAACTTCTTATAAGCCAAATCAAAGGCCTGTCCGATGGTCAGAGTGATCTCCTCCGCCTACAACAAGAGAGAGATCAGGACTCGAACCCACAACCGCCTCACTCAGGGGAGACAGGGTAACCACTCTGCCACAGGGAGAACATGCACAGTCCACTCAGAGGGATGGGGAGTCGAACCCACAGCCTCCTCACTCAGGGGAGACGGGATAACCACACTGAGGACAGTCCTTACACATTTTTCGCTGTCGAACACGTAGCACAGGTGTTTGTTGGACTCAGAGTCTTTACAGATGAAGGTGAATATTCGTTTGTCTGTTTTGTCGTCTGCACAGAACGATATCCTGTGGAGCTGACAGTTGTGCTGAACCTCCTGCAACACACAACACATCAAATATACAACACATCAAATATACAACACATCAAATATACAACACGTTTAAGGAACAGTGTTGGGCAAAAGTAAAGTGAATATTCACCTCTGATTACTCCTGCTAAAAGTAATCTAATTACTGCTCTGATTTACTTTATTTAAAAAGTTATTTCATTACTGATTACTATTAGTTAATTTGAAAAAAAAAGCATCTTATAAAAAGCATGAATTCTCCACCCTGATGATTCTTTCTGCCATAGAAGCTCGTTTCACACAGAGGTCACAGTCCTCCACCTGTGTGTGTTGTTTTGGTTCATTCATGTGCGTCTGACACCAGGAGGCGACATTCTGAGCTCTAAAAGTTACTAGAACAAGTAACTGTAATCTAATTACTCCATTTTCAATTGTAACTCTTACATTACTCACTTTGTCACAGCCCAACACTATAAACACATTTTGTTTTACCAGCAGCAGCTTTTCTAACAGTGTCAGTGTAATCAATGAAACATCGTTAAGGACATTTGCCTTGTTTTCTTCATAAACTCGCAAT
The DNA here is from genome assembly GCF_009829125.3 of Periophthalmus magnuspinnatus. Taxonomy (NCBI): domain Eukaryota; kingdom Metazoa; phylum Chordata; class Actinopteri; order Gobiiformes; family Gobiidae; genus Periophthalmus; species Periophthalmus magnuspinnatus. The sequence goes on from NC_047146.1 coordinate 2,811,996, forward strand.
ACACAACTGCACCAGCAGAGAGCACACTACTGCCCACAAGCAGCTCCAGTAATAATAGATTGATCTCATAAACACAGAGCTAACCTGTGGTACTGCAGTATTTATGAGCTAATAATAAGTGTATGTTTGGACTCACAGTGAGCAGTGAGGCTCTGGAGTGAACAAAACACACTGGATTTAGCCTGAGAGGAAACCATCCATCTTTAACAGCTTTAAAAGAGTTTTAATCTCACCTAAACAGCGTCTTTGAGTGTCCAGGTTTCATTCAGTCGTGTGACTGTCCCTCTGCTCTGTGTGAACTCAAAGCATTATGGTCTATAATGACCCTCCAGTGACCAGAGAGGTCCAGTACTATTTACAGTGGTCACAAACAGACCGTGGTTTTGGGCTCAGTATTAGCAGTAGCAGTAGAAATAGCAGTAGTAGCAGTTGTATTTGCAGTAGTCCTACACAGACCTTGGTTTTGGGCTCGAGGATCTTGACTCCGTAGATTGAAATCTGTAGTTCCACTTTGGGAATCTTCTGCCCCTCAGACTTCTTTATGTGTCTCTGGAACTATAAAAAAAACACAAATGTTATTCACTATGGAGCGAACTGCACGGAGGATCAACTGTACAAGTGATTCAGTGGGACAGGAGGACACTGAGGACGCTGAGGACGCTGAGGACGCTGAGGACGCTGAGGACACATGGACCCCGCTGTACGTCGAAATTCGGACACCACATTTTTGAGAAAGTGTGTTGCCCAATAACTCAGAGGTTGGTAGTTCAAAAACAGCAGTCGGATGAGTTCATTAACCCACTCCCTGTCGCACGCGCACACGACCGGATCGTTATCTGATTTCTAGAGTTCAGATTATTCACATCTGATATGAGTAATCTGATTTCTTTGAGGTTTGTTGTTTTGACAAGGAAAATTATGTAAAAACGGATGGAAAGGACAAAAAAAAGAACATTTTAAAGCTGAAAAGAGTTGTTTTAAATTCACTGTTCTTTCCAAACTGAGACTGAATCGTGGCTAGCAGGCGTAGCGGCTAATCTGCAATCCCGCGACCATATTTGGAAATCGAAGCTTAAAACCAAAGAGCCAATCAGGGGCGAGGCTGTTGACGGTACACGCCCCTTCACGCCCACGTCGCTGGTTTGACCGCGGGCGAGCGCTTAGCAACAAGGCTGCCAATCAACCTGTTGCTAACGCTAGTGTTCACGACATGACGAGTTTGACGGCAGCAGTTACAGCGACAGGGTTGACAGTTATTCAATAGAAAGTGAACAGGAGCCAGAGTCGATGGAGCTGAAACGCGCCCATGATCTCTTCCCATTCTGTAAAACGGCGGTTAGCTCGTTAGCTTTGTCCGTTTATACATAGTCCGTGCTTTCGAATACAACAATTACTCACCGACGCGTCTTTTTCAGATGTAAACGCACGCGCCAAAATCAGATCTCATTATTCGTTATCTGATTATAGTTATCTGATTTCGTCTGGCCGTGTAAGTATATCCCGGTGCGACGCTAGCAGCTAATGTTTTATCCCCATTAAACTGCCAACATCAGTCAAATGTGATATTATCGATCGGTGATATCGATCATAACTCCGCAGATCTCTCAGGTCTGGGGTTGTGTGTGTGAATGTAAATGAGATTAAAACTCAGATGCAGATTTACTGTAAACGTCGCGAAGCAGCTGCTCTCACTCCGTTCCGGTCAATAACTAATCTACTCTTAAAGAGACGGGCGCGCTCTTAAAGGGGCGGGGGCGCTCTTAAAGGGGCGGACACAGTTTTAAAGGGTTTATTTGCAGTAATTAAGTTTTGGTCCAGGTCCAGGCAACAGAAAGAGAATTTTTTTTTTTGTCATGCAGATACGAAAATACTCCAAAAAAAAACAACAAAAAAAGTAAAAAAAAGAAAATCCAGCTAAACTAATATTGTTGTTTTAAACAGTAAAAACACACACAGCACATGCAAAGAGAATCTAAATATCTAAATCTAAATATTTGACCATCATTACGTTAATCTGCCTCTGTTGTCCCTCGAAGGCGACGAATGAGAGCGCGGGAGTAGCGGGGATATTCACTCATTTATTCGATGCGTAAAAGAAAAAAATACGGATGGATGTGTAAAATAGAAGTAGTTGTGTGAAAAAATCCAGTAAATCGTGATAATTCGTTTAACGTGATTTTTATTTTTAAGTCTGGGTGAGCTGCACTGGCCCATAGCGCGCTCAGTCCTTAAAGGGTTAATCAGCCGCCAATTGTGCGAGTTCTCTCACTTAAAAAGACGAGAGAGGCCTGTGATTTTCATCGTAGGTTCGCTTCAACTATGAGAGACGGAACGAGGGGAAAGAATCCAGGAAATCACGTTGTATTCACCTAAAAACAAGTACGATTTGTGTCTCTCAGATCTGTAACTTCTTCTTTAAGCGGCTCCTCTGTCCTCCACTCGTTGTCTGTATCAATGGCGTCTGTTTGAACTCGTTATCAGCGTAAAAGACACATGTCCACAACCTCGAGACTCCAAACTCCACCATGGACAAGACCAAAGAGCAAAGGAACCGCAAACCAAACTGTAGACCTGCACCAAAACATACAAAAGCACCAATAATCTCCCTCCATCTGGGGCTCCACGCAAGATCTCACCCCGTGGCGTCAAAACGATCACAAGAACGGCGAGAAAAAAACCCCAGAACCACACGGGGCGACTTAGTGAACGACCTGCAGAGAGCGGGGACCAAAGTAACAAAGGGACCATCAGTAACACACGACGACGCCAGGGACTCAAACCCTGCAGTGTCCGACGTGTCCCCCCTGATTAAGACGGGACATGTCCAGGCCCGTCTGAAGTTTATAGGCTGATATTTCGTTTTGGTTCATCTGCACACAAAGCTTTATTTTAACGGTTTAATACAGGCAGACCCAAAGTCCGGCCCGGGGGACAATTGCGGCCCGTGTACAGATTTCCACTGGCCCGCAGCCTCTGGAATAAAAATAATTCTGTGTGGCCCGTTGCCCTGTTGACCAACGTAAAATACACATTTACAAGCGATATTATATTTGCTCCGAGGATGGCAGCAGGTCCGGGCCGTGCTCTGAGGTCGCGCTCTCGCCGACTTTTAACGGCAATTAGATAAAGACGACAGGTTTAAAGAAATTCAAACATTTGCTAAGAAAATGCTGAGTTTGTTTAGTTCTCGGTTATGAACTTTAACAAGAACCGAGCGAGGACAAGACTGACCACCATCTTTGAGCCGGACCGGGCCCATTTACTACAGTCCAGATCTCAGTTTCAGTCCAGTCTCAGTTTGTTCGGTGAATAAATTTGAAAATCTCAGTGAATTAATTTTATTGTGATAATCAAAACCACAGATTAAATGTTTCACTTTTTCATATTTATAATCTGTGTATAATTCATTTTGTTTTTGAAAAGTGAAATCCAGCTGCAATAAAAAGTTTAAAAAAATAATTAAACAGTTCATGTGGCTTTAATATTAATGGTTCAAAGAAAGATCAGGGTGAATGTTCGGCCCCCGCAGCTTTTCACCTCAACAAATCTGTCCCTCTGTGCAAAAAGTTTGGACGTTTGGTTTAGATAAATTCAATTTTCAATTCAATTCAATTCAATTCATTTATTTTTGTAACGCCCAAAATCACAACAACAGTTGTCTCGAAGGGCGTTCATGTTTTGGTTGATGGGGGAAACCGGAGTACCCGGAGGAAACCCATCCAGACACGGGGAGAAACATGAAAAACTCCACACAGAAAGGCCTGGTGACCCGGGGATCGAACCAACCTTCTTGCTGTGAGACATGAGTGATGGCACTCAGTCACCGTGCCGCCAAGACACAAAAAACAAAACAACAGGAAGAATCAGACACAACAAGAAAAATCAGACACAACAGGAAAAATCAGACACAACAGGAAAAATCAGACAACATAAGAAATCGGCCAGGAGACCAGACGAGGAGGAGGAGAGCCGGGCGAGGAGGAGGAGAGCCAGGCAAGGAGGAGGTCCAACTGTCATCGGGGCATCTGAAAGAGATACACTCCACAGGGGGAGTGGGACAGGGGACAACATGTGAATAGCATTGCTGATGAGAAAATAGGGCAAAGTAGAGGATAGTGCTCAGGTTGCCATACTTCCCCCAGCTAGTTACTCCTACTGCAGCTTATCTTATCCCGGGTTTTAATAACCCTAACTCCCTCACTAAGTAACCTGGTCATACGCTATACCGAAGAGGAAGGTTTTAAGCCTGGTCTTAAATACAGAGACTGTGGGGGCCTGTTTAACATCAGCAGGGATGACCCACATATTCACACACCGGCGTACGCAGACACGGGGAGCGAGGCGGGTTAAGTGTCTTCTCCAAGGACACAACAACAACAGCGTTCACCTGTGGGACCTGGAATCGCACCGTCAGCCTGTGGGTCAGTGCATCTGTCGAGAGCGGGATTTGAACCCCAAACCCTTCGGATCAGGGCTTGGCTAAAAGAGCACGTCTAATGGGCTTTATCTGTGCCAGGAATAAACCGTCCGATGGGTCTCTCCTGAACTAATTGTCTTTTGTGTCAGTGTTTTAGAGAGTTTGTTTTCTCTGCGTCTTCTCTGCCGTTTGCGTCGAATCTGTGTGGCGTCCTCGCTTCCTCCATTTTGTGACGTCGTTCCGCCCTTTGAGTCGTTGCTTCTTCCATCCGTGATAACGTGAGATCGAGCGAGCGTTTGTTCAGTACAGCTTCCAATTTGTTTTTAAACGTCTGGGTTGTATTAATGCGGAGGCCCCTGGGGGTTTGTCTTCTCTTTAGTGGCGGGATGATATAACGACATGTAATTCCAGTTTTTTTGTCTCTCTGCGTTCGCTTTTTCAGGTCGTTGATTGAAAACTCATTCTGCGTTGCTGCTTGCTAATACTAAGACACTTGAACGATAATATTTTTGTCTTTTTTATCCAGGGTTTTATTGATTAAAGACTGAACGATCTGGGTTTTTTTCATGGCTGACGCTGATACCGTTTGTTTAGAATCCAAAGCAACTGATGGCCGATAAACTTTGCCGATACTTTTTGGCCCCATTTTTGATTATTTTCCTAGAATTATGTCATGTAAGTTTACTACAACCTGACGTAAAAAAAACAACAACCTCAAAATAACAAAAAAGTAAAAAATAAACAAAAAAAAGCCCTCAAAATAACAAAAACAAAAGTTAAAAATAAACTCAAAATAAAAAAGAACTCAAAATGACAAAAAAAGAAAAAAGAAAAAAAAAACCTCAAAATAACAAAAACTAAATAAAAAATTACTCACAATAACTAAAAAAGTAAAAAAATAAACTAAACTTACTTTTTGGCCACAGTTTAGATTATTTTCCTAGAATTATGTCATGTAAGTTTATTACAACCTGACCCACAGCCCTTTATTTTAGCTGCGTATCACATTTCGTGCAGCTCTTTCTTCATATTAAACCAGGGGCGTCCAAACTTTTTGCACAGAGGGACAGATTTGTTGAGGTGAAAAGCTGCGGGGCCCGAACATTCACCCTGATCATTTTTGAACCATTAATATTAAATGCACATCAACTATTTAATTTTTTTTTTTTTACTTTTTATTGCAGCTGGATTTCACCTTTCAAAAACAAAATGAATTATACACAGATTATAAATATGAAAAACTTAACATTTAATCTGTGGTTTTGATTATCACAATAAAATTAATTCACTGAGATTTTCAAATTTATTCACCGAACAAACTGAGACTGGACTGAAACTGAGATCTGGACTGTAGTAAATCGGCCCGGTTCGGCTCAAAGACGGTGGTTTGGACGCACAAAACGTCACACAGGTGAGTCAGTCTTGTCCTCGCTCGGTTCTTGTTAAAGTTCATAACCGAGAACTAAACAAACTCAGCATTTTCTTAGCAAATGTTTGAATTTCTTTAAACCTGTCATCTTTATCTAATTGCCGTTAAAAGTCGGCGAGATCGCGACCTCGGAGCACGGCCCGGACCTGCTGCAACGGGCCACACAGAATTATTTTTATTCCAGAGGCTGCGGGCCAGTGGAAATCTGTACACGGGCCGCAATTGTCCCCCGGGCCGGACTTTGGGTGTGCCTGATCTAAATTGACTCGAATGCTTTGAAGGTGGAAAAGCGTTTTATAAAAATGTGACCGTGACCAAAAGTCAAACACGCACAGTTCTGGACCTGAGCACCAACTTTACAACAAGAGAAAGACGAGGAAGGTTTGCTGGAGGAGGAAGGTTCCAGGGTCTACCAGCTTCGCCCAAGACGGTAATAAACATTTCCACTGCCTCTTCTCTTCAGGTGCCCTCAAAGTCCTCTCTAGATGTTTGTCTTTCATCTCTACACTTTTATGCAAACGCCTTCGACACAAAAATGGACCTTTATCGGTTTCTACGTGGCTTGTACCTAAAAGAACGGTACGAGACTCGCTCTTCACCAACAGGCAGCCTCAAAATATATTGTTCCAGCTTTCACGTATTGAACGATAAATCGATATAGTGATTATTGTGACAGTTCTACCTTCAGACCTCCATCTGAAATCTTCCCTTAAAATAGTAATACACCTTTAAACGCCTTCATAAAAAAGTGAATGATGACGTAGACGAACTTTTTCAACCCAACAGAAGAACGTATCCTCCTTTTTCAACCTCGAGTGGTTGAAAAACGAGGAGTTGGAGGAGTTGGACTCACACCTCATCGTGGCCAAAGCGGTGGAGCAGCTCGAGAAGGAGAAGAAAGAACTTCAAGAGCGACTCAAGAATCGAGAAAAGAAGATGGACGACTTTGAGAGAGCCAAACGCCTTGAGGAGATCCCCCTGATCAAAAAGGCGTACGAGGAGCAGATGGGGACTACAAGAGGAGGAGAAGATCAGTGACATGAAGGTGGAGTAAGAGAAGGCCCTGGAGCACAAGAAGCGCAAGTCCAGGATGATCAAGGGCAAGGAGGACTTTTTCGTCATTGGCCAGAGGAGGCGCCACTGTGATATGGGGCAAAATGGGTAATTTTAAGTTCATTTTTTATTAATTTATTTTATTTTTATTTTTTTATTTTTTGTTCATTGTGTCCTCTCTCTCTGTCTCTGCTGCTTCAGACTCATTTTGCTCTTAAATGTTCGTATTAACCCTCTACATGATCCTGGGGTTTTTATTTTGAGTTTATTTTTTTTCAAATTTTTTCGATTTTTATTTGTTATTTTGAGGGGTTTTTTTTTGTTTATTTTTTACTTTTGTATTTTGAGTTTTTTTTGTTTATTTTATAATTTTTTGTTATTTTTATTTATTTTTTTTACTTTTTTTTGTTATTGTGAGTAATTTTTTATTCAGTTTTTGTTATTTTGAGATTTTTTTCTTTTTTTAGTCATTTTGAGTTTTTTATTTTGAGTTTATTTTTAAATTTTGTTTTTGTTATTTTGAGGGTTTTTTTGTTTATTTATTTTTTACTTTTTTGTTATTTTGAGTTTTTTTTTTTTTTTTTTTTTTTTTTTTTACTTATTTTACTTATTTTGAGTAATTGTTACTTTTTTTTTTTTGTTATTTTGAGTTCTTTTTTTATTTATTTACTTAACTTCCAGGTCTCAAACCCAAACCCTTCTTCCTTAAACCTCCAGGTACTTTTCCGTACACGACTCACATAATCGCTGCGTCAATATCCACAAAACAAATTCTGTCAAAGGCTCGACCGGTTCCGGGACCTTCAAACGCCAAAAATCTGCCAACTGGAACACCACCCGAGTTATTTATAAACAGACCTGTCCATGTGTCTCAAGGACGAAAACCAGAGGACAAACTTTAAAACCTCAAACCCAGACTTGTCCCGTGACCCAGCAGTTTGCACGAGCAGGTCATTCAAACGTTAACGACCGAAACGCGAGGAACGGCGACTGCGTGAGGAAGTTCTGCATCCCGTTCTTTAAAAACCAAACCATATCCGGGGCTCAATGATGATTTTACCTAAAACGGCCCAAACTGTAAAGATCTGATATTTAGTTTTTAGCTCGGAGTCGACACCTTTTGTTGCCGTTGTCGTAAAAGTTTGTGTGTTCTTGTTAACTGCTTTTGCGAGACACTTGGCTGCTTCGCCGACAAGTTAATCTAAAGCCTCGATTGGTCAGTCAAAGGTCAGTTTTGGAGTGACTTGAGACTGCTGTCGTTTTGCTCTTCCACCTCCTGATCTTTCACCGCCAATGTTAGTTTAACATCATTTCAATTAATTCCAAAACTAGTTTGTAACTTCAATCAATCAATCAATCAAACTGTATTTGTTTAGCACTTTACAACAGCAAAAACTGGACCAAAGTGCTTTTCAAGTGCATTAAAATGTAAAATGTACAATGTAAAATATAAAAACAACAACAAAAATGCTATATACAAAACAACAAACAATAAAAACAGTCATGAGCTGAAGGCAAATGTGAACAAACGAGTCTTTAGCTTTGAACAGAGACAAAGGAGTGACTGAGCCTAACTCTAGGGGCAAACAGTTCCAAAGTCTGGGACCAGCCACAGAAAATGAACGGTCACCCCACTGTTTCCTTTTGGTTCTGGGGACGTCCAGCAGGTGTCGACTGGCCGACCGCAGAGCTCTGTTGGACATATGAGCCGTCAACAGCTCGGAAAGATATAAAGGTGCAAGACCACGCAGAGCTTTAAAAACAAACATTAAAAGTTAAGAACTTAAGGCGAAGGCGGTTACGTCCTTAGACCTTAAGTTCTTTTCATTGTTCGTATTTGCTCATTATTTTCCACGTGTTTGCCTGAATCTGTCCCTTTGCCTCGTGAAATCCTGGTTGCGTGAGATCTTGCCTGTGATTGGACGACTGTTTCCCGGCCTGGCCAATCCTGCGTCTCACCTGCAGCCGCCTCCCTCCATTTGAGACGATTCAGCTCACCTGTTCTTGGCTGCAGGTCTGTTTGTGTCCGGTCTGACATTATGGAATGTGTCTCTTTTGTTACGTCACTTTAGAAAGTCTTCAAAACGCTCCCTCAGATCTTCAGGTGGCTCCCTCAGATCTTCAGGTGGCTCCCTCAGATCTTCAGGTGGCTCCCTCAGATCTTCAGGCGGCTCCCTCAGATCTTCAGGTGTCTCCCTCAGATCTTCAGGTGTCTCCCTCAGATCTTCAGGTGTCTCCCTCAGATCTTCAAACCGCTCCCTCAGATCTTCAAACCGCTCCCTCAGATCTTCAAACCGCTCCCTCAGATCTTCAGGTGGCTCCTTCAAATCTTCAGGTGGCTCCTTCAAATCTTCAGGTGGCTCCTTCGGGTTCTCGAGGCACCGTTCTGTTCAGCTGCGCCACGACTCTGGACCTGCCTCCGTGTCCAGCTGAGAGCCACACAGAGAACTTTTTATTTAGAACGACTTTGTTTTGAGACACTCGACTGTCACCACTGACTCTGCGTTTGTCGTGTTATTGTAAAATCAGTTTCTTATTTAAACTTTACCTTTGTTTTTTTTCGTTTAAACCTTGCACGTCACCTTTTATTTAAATACTTTAGACCCCATTTTTCAGAATCAGAATCAGACGACTTTTATTGCCAAACTAGGAACTTTCTTCGGTGATAAAGTGCAACATAAAACGCTGAATAAATACAAACGAGGGCGTGCATAAAGTTAAAAAACATGAGCTTAAAAATAAAATAGTCTTAGAGCTAGAAATATTCAGCAACAACAGAACAACAGCGCAAAAAATGACTTATTTATTAACGTGACCGGTGTTATAAAGTGTCCGGTTTAGCGCAGATAAAAACAAACAACACATGCACCGAATCACCATGGCGACCGTACGTGCCGCCATCTTGGGCTTTACCATTTACCATCCTGTTTTTTTTTACTTCCCTGACACAAAACGAGTTGAGTCTTAACATTTACGGCCTACGGTAGATCCTCGTCTTCAGAAAATAAACAAACAAAATAATTTCGGCGTGTTTTTATTTATTTTAATTTTATTTTTTTAACAGCAGAACGCTACAATGTTCATAAACCACGGCGTTCTCCTCTCAAATGACGCTCATCGAGGCTAAACGAGGATATAATGGCGAGTTTTGGAGCCGAGTTGCGTATTTGGAATTCCAACCGCGAGTGTCCTAGCAACCAACGAGCCAATCAGGAGCGAGGATGTTGAAACCGTGTTCTAATGTTGTTTCGTCATCGCAAACAGACGCGGAGTTGTGTGTTTTTTGTTTTTGTTTCAATCACACGTTGAAAACACAAACTGCATATTTAGGCTGTGCTGTTCCCTCAAACTGAAAGAAAACGCTCCGTTCCACCTCGTGATGTCATCATGTGGCGATACAGGAAGTAGGAAGTGCTCCGCTGTGTTTTTAAACTCCACACACCTTCATTTATGGCGTCATTTTGGATCATTTTAGCGTCTGGACTCGCCGATTTCTACTGAACTGAAGAGAAAAAGAGGAGGAGTTAACTTGAAAACTACCACTTGATGACATCACGAGGTGGAACGGAGCGTTTTGGGGTTTGGAGATGTGACAGACTGATAATAAAAACACGTGTGAATGGAACAAAACACAACTCCAGGTCTGTTTTTTGCTGAAGTAGCGACTTTACGACACGACTTAAAGCTTCACGAGTCAGTTTTGTGCGACACAGGACCTTTAAAGCGCTCGCATAAAGATGGATTGCGTAATATTTCCACAGTCGTTGCCGTTGTTATGGCAGCAGTTATGAGGCCGTGATGAGGTCCCATTCATCACCGCCTCGTCTCTGGCCTCACGAGCCAAATATCATGTGATCATCTCTGAAATCCGCTGAGTCCAACAGTCGAGTCTGAGCCAAAAACATCGGTCCAAGTCCAGAGAGTTTGACTTTTAAATCCACGTTAAACACATTTAGAGAAAAACTAACGCCCTCTCCTCCTCGCACTCATCCCTCGTTCTCTCGCTTTTACACTCTCAAATCACCCGTTCTCCTCTCTCTCTCTCGCCGCTCTTTTTCACCTTTAGCTCCCTCCTTTTCTCCTCTCTTCCTCTTTGTTTTTTCTTTCCTCCCCCCCTTCTTTTGTCTTCCCTTTTCCTTCATTTCTCTCTCCCTTCTCTCTCCTCCTCTTCTTTCTTCTTTTGTCTTCCCTTTCCCCTAATTCCTCTCTCTCTTCCTTCTCTCTCTTCCTCCTATTTCTTTTTTCTTCCCTTTCTACTCATTTCTCTCTCTCTCCCCCCTTCCCCCTCCTTTTTTTCTTCACTCGCTCCTCTTTTCTCTATCTCCCTTCTCTCTCTTCCTCCTCTTTCTTTTTTCTTCCCTTTCCCCTAATTCCTCTCTCTCCCTTCTCTCTCCTCCTCCTCTTTCTTCTTTTGTCTTCCCTTTCCCCTAATTCCTCTCTCTCCCTTCTCTCTTCTCCTCTTTCTTCTTTTGTCTTCCCTTTCCCCTAATTCCTCTCTCTCTTCCTTCTCTCTCTTCCTCCTATTTCTTTTTTCTACCCTCTCTACTCATTTCTCTCTCTCTCCCCCCTTCCTTTTGTCTTCCCTCTCCCCTCATGTCTTTCTTTCTCCCCTCTTCTCTTTCTTGTCCGTCTACTTTGTCTCTCTCCCTCCCTGTCTCTCTTTCCCCTCATCTCTCTCCTGTCTCTTTCTCTTCTCTGTTTCTCCCCCTTCTCCCTCTGTGTCTCTCTTTCACTCTCTTTCTCTTCTCTGTTTCTCCCCCTTCTCCCTCTGTGTCTCTCTTTCACTCTCTTTCTCTTCTCTCTGTTTCTCCCCCTTCTCCCTGTGTCTCTCTTTCACTCTCTTTCTCTTCTCTGTTTCTCCCTCCTCTCTCCCTGTGTCTCTCTCCCTCTCTCTTTCTCTTCTCTCCTTTCTCCCCCTTCTCCCTCTGTGTCTCTCTCCCTCTCTCTTTCTCTTCTCTCCTTTCTCCCCCTTCTCCCTCTGTGTCTCTCTCACTCTCTTTCTCTTCTCTCGGTTTCTCCCCCCTCTCTCCCTGTGTCTTTCTCCCTCTCTCTTTCTCTTCTCTCCTTTCTCCCCCTTCTCCCTCTGTGTCTCTCTCCCTCTCTCTTTCTCTTCTCTCCTTTCTCCCCCTTCTCCCTCTGTGTCTCTCTCACTCTCTTTCTCTTCTCTCGGTTTCTCCCCCCTCTCTCCCTGTGTCTTTCTCCCTCTCTCTTTCTCTTCTCTCCTTTCTCCCCCTTCTCCCTCTGTGTCTCTCTCCCTCTCTCTTTCTCTTCTCTCCTTTCTCCCCCTTCTCCCTCTGTGTCTCTCTCACTCTCTTTCTCTTCTCTCGGTTTCTCCCCCCTCTCTCCCTGTGTCTTTCTCCCTCTCTCTTTCTCTTCTCTCCTTTCTCCCCCTTCTCCCTCTGTGTCTCTCTCCCTCTCTCTTTCTCTTCTCTCCTTTCTCCCTGCCTCTTGCATTTCTCTTTCTCCCGTCCCTGCCTCCCCTCCCTGCCTGTCTTCTCTTCTCTCTGTACCCCTCTTTTTCTCTCCTCCCTCCCTCTCTCCCTCTTTCTCCTCCCTCTCTCGTCTTTGCGCTCCGTTAAATCCTGGGAAAGTGTTGGACTTTAGCTGTTGGCCTCTGGCTCCAGTCTGTGGTGCCAAACATGAGGCCAACTCAGGGGCAGAGAACGACAGAAGGAAAGACAGACAGAAAGACACAAAGAAAAACAGAAAGGGAGGGAGTGAAAGAGAGCAAGACAGAGAGGGACAGAGGTTTTACTTTCACTCACCTCTATCGCGTCAAAACATTCTTTCATGACATTTCATTCACACCAAGGGATATTTAAAAGAAGAAAAAAAGAAAAAAAACATAAACTGAGAGAGGGAGGGAGGGAGAGGATGAGAGAGAGTGTGAGAGAGAGAAGGTGAGGGAGAGAGATAAGGAGAGAGGGAGAGGGGGGAGGAAGGAGAAATAGAGAGAGAGAAGAGCAGGGAGAGAGAGGGAGAAAGTGGGAAATGGAGAGAGAGAGAGAGAGAAGGAGAGGGAGAGCAATACAAAGAAAGGGAGGGGAAGAAAGAGAGAGAGGTGGGAAGAAGGTGAAATGCAGAGAGAGAAGAGCAGGGAGATAGTGGGAGAAAGTGGGAAATGATGAGAGAGAGAGGGAGAGGAGAGAAAGAGGGAGGGGGGAAGAAGGAGAATAGAGAGAGAGAAGAGTAGGTGGATAGAGAGAGAAAGTGGGAAGCAAAGAGAGAGTGAGAGAAGGAGAGAGGGAGGGGAGAGATGGAGAAATAGAGAGAGAAAGAGGGAAGTTCTTTCAGTTCTTTCTTCTTTTGTTCTTCAGTCTCATATAAATCCACTGGTCCAAACACTTTCAGTCTCTCCTGTTTAAACTGTGTGTGGGAGCCGTCTATTTCCTGGATCATCTGTTATATTAAAATGAGCTGGGATCAGTCTATGCTCTGGAAACAAAGACAGAGGAATAACTCTCCTCAGCTCGTTCAGTCGGGATTTACTTTAACGTCTATTTCCTGAATAGAGTTAGAAAAATGTTGAGCTGCATCTTTAAGACACAGACGAATATAAACCATGGACCACGATGAACACATAGAACACACATATAACACACACAGAACACACATAGAACACACATGTAACACACATATAACACACATGGGAATAGAAAACAAAGTACCATATTTTCTGGACTATCTGTCGCACTTTTTTTCATCGTTTGTCCGCGGGTGTGACTTATACTCAGGTGTGATTTATATGTGAAATATGTTTGTTTTGTTTTTTTTCATTGTTATGCATTTTTTGGCTGATGCGACTTATACTCCGGTGCGACGAATTATACTTCAGTACGACTTATACTTCAGTACGACTTATACTTCAGTACGACTTATACTCCAGTGCAACAACTTATACTCCAGTGTGACTTATACTCCAGAGCGACGACTTATACTTCAGTACGACTTATACTTCAGTACGACTTATACTACAGTGCGACTTTTACTCCAGTGTGACTTATATTTTAGTGTGACGACTTATACTCCGTTGCGGCAACTTATACTGCGGTGCAACTTATACTCCCGGAAAACAACTTATACTTTGGTGCGACGACTTATACTCCGATGTGACTTATACTCCGGAAAATATGGTACTATCATTTAATGTTGAAAATCACATTCTATTGTCTAAAGAAATAGAGTTTTTTTAACATTATGGTATCGGAAAAGGTATTGAGTATCGAGTCTATTCCTCAGTATCAAAATCGAGTTTAAATATTAATATCGTACCAACACTAGTTTCTACTTTACCATTTTAGATGAAGAGTCACCAGTATGAGCTCGTTTAGTGAACAGCGCGGCGTTCGTGCACTAATTGGCTTGACCTTTAACCTTTGCTAGCGCTGCCTTCTTCTTCTAACATAAAAACTCCACCAAAAAACAACCATTTAAATCATGAAAATGTGTTGCTAAAAAAAAGACTCTAAAACTTGTGTGTGTTGGGTCACCATGGAAACCGCTGAACATTTTGCCATAAACATACATGCAGCAACAAGGACGCAGAGTCTGGGTGAAGCTGGGCCGTATCAGGCATTCCACAAAAAAAAAAAAAAAAGCTTTGTTAAAATTTTCTTAAACGTCATCGCCGTTTTCAAAATACAGGAGGAAATACGCCATTTTTTTGCGGATTTTACAGATACACGTCGTTATTCGTTGAACCTTTTGTGACGGGAGTACGCGGCGAGAGTGACCGATTTGGCGGAACCTTCCACACACGACCCGGTAACTGTCCTGCGGGCCACAAAATATCGTCTGGCGGGCCGCAACTGGCTCCCGGGCCGCGCGTTTGAGACTCCTGGCGTAGCGTGTTTTTTTCTCACCTTCAGCTTCCTGACGGCGTCCTTCACCACCTCCGTGCCCTTGGGAGCCTCCACTTCTGTGTTTCCGAGGAACTAAAGACAAAAAAAACAGAAACAGTGACATCATTAGCAAAAAATGATGAATTACACCGAGTTTTTAGTAAATTAATTTGGCTAAAAAACTCGATTCTCAAACAGATGGGCTTATAGTTGAGCAGAATCTGCGCCGAAAATGGGTTTAATTAGTCAGTAACGTATTGTATTCCCCGACAAAACAGGAGGCCCCCGATGACACGAGCGACTTTTGTTCAGTAACTCTCAACTATTTCTGAAAAATTAAATGCCAAAAAAATGAAAATCTGGTCTCGGTTGCAATAAATTCCCATCTTCAAATTTAAATCTGAAACTAAAAATTACGACAAAACATTTATTCACCCCCAAAAACAAACGTGTAGCATGTTTTCGAGTTCCCCCGTCCTGTTGCTCTCTGTGCTAACTCACTCCCCTTCAGAGCTCCACCACAACACGATCAACACTAATGAAACTACTGCACATCACGCCAGGTTTGTGAAGTCGTAGCGTGTTGTTTTGGGTCATGTTTTTGTATATTTATGGAGGATTGTCGCGTGGGGTGAGATCGCTAGATTACCCAAACGTGCGCGGATGACGTCTAAAACCTCGTCGGACGTGTTTTTGTTGAGAGTACGACGTTATAACACGGCGGAAAGCTGCAAAAAGTCGATCTGAGAATATTAATTTTCGCTTCCTCCATCTTAAATCGTACAGAACGTTGTGATGTCATCAGCAGAACACAGCGGAACATTAACAGATAAAGCAACGACATCGCCGGCGTAAAAATGGCTGCCATGTTGTTTTACTTCTATTAAAACGAACATGAAAACTTCACCATTTCCTCTGTCCTGCGTTTGCTGAGTCAGTTTAAAAAAGATTCTGCGTCTAAGCGTTTGTGGCGCTTCAGAAGAGCAGAAATAACCAACTCCGCTCTCGTGTTTAATACAGAGACTCGCATCTGAAATAAAAACATTCTCCACGGTCATAAATCAAACGCACCCTCCCACCTCTCAGCGCTCCGCTCGCTCCCACAGGGGGCGCCGTGGAGCCGGTGTTTCTCCCGTGTTTTTGTCCTCACAGCAGCAGATTTTCACTGTAAACATTTATGGACTTAGACAGAAGAGCTTCAGCTGAAACGAGGACGTTCAAGAAGAAAGAAGGAACCAATCAAAAGAAACCAACATGTAGGACACGATAAAGACTATATCGACCAGAACTAACCCAGGACTAAACAGGGACTAAACCAGGACTAAACCAGGACTAAACCAGGACTAAACCAGGATTAAACCAGGACTAAACCAGGACTAAACTAGGACTAAACCAGGATTAAACCAGGACTAAACTAGGACTAAACTAGGACTAAACAAGGACTAAACAAGGACTAAACCAGGACTAAACTAGGACTAAACCAGGACTAAACCAGGACTAAACTAGGACTAACCCAGGACTAACCCAGGACTAAACCAGGACTAAACCAGGATTAAACCAGAACTTAACCAGGACTAAACAGGGACTAAACCAGGACTAAACTAGGACTAAACCAGGACTAAACCAGGACTAAACTAGGACTAACCCAGGACTAACCCAGGACTAAACCAGGACTAAACCAGGACTAAACCGGAACTTAACCAGGATTTAACAATGACTAAACTAGGACTAAATCAGGACTAAACCAGGAGTAAACCAGGACTAACCCAGGACTAAACTAGGACTAAATCAGGACTAAACCAGGACTAAACCAGGACTAAACCAGGACTAAACCAGGTCTAAATCAGGTCTAAATTAGGTCTAAACCAGGTCTGTAAAGCGACTTTTAGACTCTGGAAATGCATTCATTACAGGTCAGCTCTGTGGAGAGGTCACCCTGCTCATGGTTAAAAATTCACGTTATAAAACGAAAAAAAAAAATCAACAAATCTATGACGGACCCTCCCCCAGAAAAGTTCCACACTGCACCTTTAAGTTTGATCAGCATCGTTCTTTCTAGAGGTTTGGCTAAAATTAGACTTAAAACCCCAGTGAATCTTTTTATGTAAACAAGACAAGCAGAAAGTACCGAGGTAAAAGTCAGATCTGTGGAGAGGCGAGTCAGTTTTCTTTTTCTTTTTTGCAATAAAGCACAAATTAAATGAATCCAGGAGTTTATCGTCATATCACGGAACATTTCAGACAGATCACATCCCCACGGAGTCAAACAGGCAGCAGACCGTCTCCTGTACAGTCCCAACATGGCCGCCGCGCGTCCGTTACCACGGCGAAGATATAGTTCTGTTATCCCTCATTGGTTCAGTCTCTCTCCATCGTGGTTTGAATCCCGCGATGTTCCGTAAATGTGTTTTAAAATACTTTTGAGTACTTTGGGCTGGTGTCTCCTTCACTGAACACCAAAGACACGTTTTATAGACTGTGCAGATTCTATTTTATTTAATCGAGTTTAATGTGAGAGAAATAAGCCGAGACTAATGGTCATTTCACAAGAGCAGACGGAAAAGATGAAGAAAGATCTGAGACAAGACTCAAAGAAGGGACCAGGACTAAACCAGGACTGAACCAGGACTAAACCAGGACTGAACCAGGACTGAACCAGGACTGAACCAGGACTGAACCAGGACTGAACCAGGACTGAACCAGGACTGAACCAGGACTGAACCAGGACTAAACCAGGACTGAACCAGGACTAAACCAGGACTGAACCAGGACTAAACCAGGACTGAACCAGATTAAACCAGGACTGAACCAGGACTAAACCAGGACTGAACCAGGACTGAACCAGGACTGAACCAGGACTAAACCAGGACTAAACTAGGACTGAACCAGGACTGAACCAGGACTAAAACCAGATTAAACCAGGACTAAACCAGGACTGAACCAGGACTGAACCAGGACTAAACCAGAACTGAACCGGGACTGAACCAGGACTAAACCAGGACTAAACCAGATCTAATCCAGGTTTAAACCAGGATAAATGTTGTCTTGCTCCTGCAGCTTCTCTTTGACAGGAAAAGTGTGAAATCTGAAGTTGTTTAAGATGAAGTTTTGAAGGAAAAAGTGTCTCTAGATTTGACAGAAAACACTGAGTGTTTGAGCCGACACACGTCACTCTGGGAGAAGATCATTCAAAGGTTTTATGTTTTTTATGAGAGAATCCGAGATCAAAAATCCAGCTAACACATGTCAAACATGTCAAACAAGTCAAACAAGTCAAACACGTCAGGAAGTAACAAGACAAACACATGTCAAACACGTCAAAAATGTCAAAAATGTCAAACAAGTCAGGAAGTAACAAGAGTAACACGTCAAACAAGTCAAACACGTTAGGAAGTAACAAGACAAACACATGTCAAACATGTCAAACATGTCAGGAAGTAACAAGAGTAACACATGTCAAACATGTCAGGAAGTAACAAGACAAACACATGTCAAACATGTCAAACATGTCAGGAAGTAACAAGAGTAACACATGTCAAACATGTCAAACATGTCAGGAAGTAACACGACTAACACATGTCAAACACGTCAAACAAGTCAGGAAGTAACAAGACAAACACATGTCAAACACGTCAAAAATGTCAAAAATGTCAAACATGTCAGGAAGTAACACGACTAACACATGTCAAACACGTCAAACAAGTCAGGAAGTAACAAGACAAACACATGTCAAACACGTCAAAAATGTCAAAAATGTCAAACACGTCAGGAAGTAACACGACTAACACATGTCAAACATGTCAAACAAGTGATGAAGTAACAAACACACTGAAAACGTTAAAACATTAGATATGATGTCAAATAAAAGTTAAATGTGCACTATGGAACTTTTCTGATGAAGTGCCTCTTAGTGCTTGTCTCCATGGAGATGTTTTTGTCACATTATGAAACTTTTCTTTTTCCATGAACAGAAGCAGGTGAAGCCTATAGCAACAAATACATGTGTAATGGACAGGACAGATACATTTAATGCCATACTGAGGAACATTCCACACAAGTTGAACAGAACTGGGGACAAGATTCCTCCTTGTCTAACCCCATTGGTGACTCTAAATGGGGCAGAAACCCTGTTTCCCCACTTAATCTGCACTGTCTGCTGTCCATACCAATAAATTAAAATACGCACAATATATTTGGGTACACCTTTCTGCATCAACTTCATAAATAATTTTCGGTGGTTCACTCTGTCAAATGCCTTGGATGCATCTAAAAAACACATAAAAACTGATGAGTTCTGCCTCCTGTATTTGTCAATAATCTCTTTAAGAGCATATATACACATGTCTGTGCCCAGCAGAGCCTTAAACCCAAACTTGATTGTCTGTGGATTTAATACAGTGGGAGATCCTGTCAAGCAAGATTAATTCAATAATTTTTGAGACTATACTGGCCAGAGCTATAGGTCTGTAGTTGTTAGAGCTGCCAACTTTTCCAGTCTTATCTTTAATGACAGGGACTAGCAGTACAGTTAACAAACAGTCAGGTAAAAATCCATGAATAAGGAAAGCCGTGAGACAGATGGAAAGCAGTGGTGCTAACCTCACACTTGCAAATTTTAAATGCTCTGCTGAAACACCGTCCTGCCCACTGGCCTTATTATTAGATAGTTTGGTGACAGCTTTAAGGACTTCATGTGACAGGATTCCATCTGCATGGTCAACATCAGGCATAACATAAGGCTCACTCTGAACACAGTTAAATAATCTACTGTAGTGCTGACGCCAAAGCTCCAAGATGTTCTCAGTGCCGGAGGTGCCATCCACTGCACATGGCAAAGACGTTTTAGTGGCAGTCATGTTTTTTACTTCTTTCCAAAAGCCAAATGTGTTGTTGAAAGAGAGTTTTCTGGCCAACGAGTCCGCTCTCATGGCTTGCTCATTTTTGGTTATAAAACGCAAGGCATACTTATACCGAGCATTTGTGACCCGCTTTTGCTCATACACAGGCCCACATCTTGGTCTTCCTGCCTGTATCCACTCCTGGGAAGCCTCTCGTGCCTTAGCATAAAATTCAGCCACATGGGCATTCCAGCCTGGCCGTCCTCTCTTTTTAGCTTTCGTTTTATGAAGAATTTCACTTGACTTAAACAACACTTTGACAATATCCTCATACATAGCACTGATGGCTGCTCTGTGTTCAGAATTTTTGCAGCTGCCATCCCTGCACACGACTGCTTCCTTAGGCAGGTAGATATTTCTTAGCAAATTATCCGTGCACACAGAATAAGACAGTATTTCTTCTTCTGAGAGAGAGCTCCAGTCCAAAATCAATGCATCACTTTTTTATTACATTGTTCTGACCAAATATAGCACTTTTAAAACAATAAAAGTAAACACGGTGATGCAAATATGTGATGTGTTACAGTTAAAACCCCGTAGAAGTAAAAAACACCTCCTCTTTAAACTTCTCTCGTACTGTTGAGTTTGCCCGGAGCCCGGCCTCATCCATCACTCCGGAAACAATGAACCGAAAAAACCAAAATGTCCCCGAAAAACCGAGCGCCAGAAGAGAGCGATTCAGCGGAGCATTTCCACCGAGCCGCAGACGTGATAAAGACGAGAGCAGACTCTATTTAAAGAGGACACGGGGACCAGAGGACGCTATGACAAGCTCTCAGCTCCTTTCAACTTCACCGGCGAGAGCGAGGGAAGCTGTTAAAGATCTCACTCTCAGCTCAACGTCTGGAGTTAAAGCTGCACTGTGTAACTTTTGATGTGTCCCACCTGCCCGTCTGAAGGAAGGAAAAAGGCCTGGTTATGCTCGTTTGTGGGATATTTTGTATAATCGCCAACAAAGACAGTCAGACTTGTCGTTACAGGACTTGTCTGGAGGCGTTATTGCTTTGCCGGGAATGTTCCGCAGTACGGCATTACACTCACCTCCCTCGCGTTTACTCAAATACAGAGTGAAAAACAGGACTAAACCGGGTCTAAAAAGGTCTAAACTTGTCAAGATCGCACTCTGCTCTGTGTTTTGGTGCTGTTTTTTCCCCTCGTCCCTTCTGTGTCGGAGCCTGGAGCTGGGCGGAGACTCGACTCAAGCTCCTCCCACACGCACCTGTAACCCACCTGTGATCAAGCTGCACCCCGGGGAGGACAACGGGACCGAGGACCTGACACCCAGCGCCGGATCGTCCTCGTATCCTCGGTGGTCCCGCTCTGCTCTGCTCCGTCTTGTTTTACACTTATGACTTTAGTTCTTCTCCAGATCCCGCTCCCTGAACCTGCACCGCGCCTCCGTCTCCGACCCAGCTCTCCACGACTGGCACGGACTTCCTCGTCTCTGACCCCGCTGCCCACGACTCGCTCGAACACGACCCCGCACGACCCCGCCCTCAGCTGTCTGCTCCGTCGAGCTTCATTTACACTCCGCTATCTGTAAATAAACTTTATTTAAACTGTTCAACCGAGTCTTTGGTTCCCCGTCAGTCATTACGACAAAACCAGGTCTAAATCAGGTCTAAATCAGGCCTAAATCAGGCCTAAATCAGGTCTAAACCAGGTCTAAATCAGGTCTGAATCGGGTCTAAATCAGGTCTGAATCAGGTCTGAATCAGGTCTAAATCAGGTCTAAACCAGGTCTAAATCAGGTCTGAATCGGGTCTAAATCAGGTCTGAATCAGGTCTGAATCAGGTCTAAATCAGGCCTAAATCAGGTCTAAACCAGGTCTAAATCAAGTCTAAATCAGGTCTAAATCAGGTCTGAATCAAGTCTAAATCAGGTCTAAATCAGGTCTGAATCAGGTCTGAATCAGGTCTAAATCAGGTCTAAACCAGGTCTAAATCAGGTCTAAATCAGGTCTAAATCAGGTCTAAATCAGGTCTAAACTAGGTCTAAACCAGGTCTAAACCAGGTCTGAATCAGGTCTAAATCAGGTCTAAATCAGGTCTAAACCAGGTCTGAATCAGGTCTAAATCAGGTCTAAACCAGATCTAAACCAGGTCTAAATCAGGTCTAAATCAGGTCTGAATCAGGTCTAAATCAGGTCTAAACCAGGTCTGAATCAGGTCTAAATCAGGTCTGAATCAGGTCTAAATCAGGTCTGAATCAGGTCTAAATCAGGTCTAAATCAGGTCTAATGCAGGTCTAAATCAGGTCTAAATCAGGTCTAATGCAGGTCTAAAAAAAAGCCTAAGCCAGTTCTAAACTAGTTCTAAACCATTTCTAAATAAGGTCTAAATCAGGACTAAACCAAGTCTAAACCAGGTCTATTTCAGGTCTGAATCAGGTCTAAACTAAGTCAAAATCAGGTCTAAATCAGGTCTAACCCAGACCTGGACGCCGTGCCACACCCGCGCAGACCCACGTACAGCACGGCGCCTCTCGTCTGTGAAACCCCCCGGGACTGAACGCAGGCGCCGAGAACACGATTGAAATGCCAGGAAGTTAGTTGTAAGTTTGAATTCTCGCCTCTATTTCACATCGCTCTTTTGGGACGAGACTTTGCAAAGGTTTTATGATATTTATGAGTGACTTCAACAACAATATTATTATCCCATATTAAAATCCCAAAACACAGAAGTATCTGCAGGACATACTCTCCGGGAAGGGCATCTGGCGCAGACGTCTCAATCTGCATTCATACATACAGGGGACATGTAAGAAGTGTCTTGCCAAAGTGCACAACAGCAGCCGTTCACAGTGAGCACAGTGGTTCACATGCCTGCTCTGTAGAGGGTATCGCTTTGCCTGGAATGTTCCGCAGTATGGCATTAAAATCATCTCGTGTTTATTCAGGTGTTGGAAACTGCAGAAATGTCTCCTTCATTTCACAGATTCTCCATAAAGGTCATTCTGGAACATTTCTCCTTAAGTCAGAGAGTTAAGATAAACATTTAAATTTAGATGGAAATAGTGCAGCAAGTATAGAACCAAACCAGGACTAAAGCAGAACTAAAGCAGGACTAAAGCAGGACTGAACCAGGACTAAAGCAGGACTAAACCAGGACTAAACCAGGACCAAAGCAGGACTAAACCAGGACTAAACCAGGACTAAACCAGGACCAAAGCAGGACTAAACCAGGACTAAAGCAGGACTAAACCAGGACTAAAGCAGGACTAAACCAGGACTAAAGCAGGACTAAACCAGGACTAAACAAGGACTAAACCAGGACTAAAGCAGGACTAAACCAGGACTGAACCAGGACTGAACCAGGACTAAACCAGGACTAAACAAGGACTAAACCAGGACTAAACCAGGACTAAACCAGGACTGAACCAGGACTAAACCAGGACTGAACCACGACTAAACCACGACTAAACCAGGACTAAACCAGGACTAAACCAGGACTAAACCAGGACTGAACCAGGACTAAACCAGGACTAAACCAGGACTAAACCAGGACTGAACCAGGACTAAACCAGGACTAAACCAGGACTGAACCAGGACTAAACCAGGACTGAACCACGACTAAACCAGGACCAAACCAGGACTAAACCAGGACTAAACCAGGACTAAACCAGGACTGAACCAGGACTGAACCAGGACTAAACCAGGACCAAACCAGGACTAAACCAGGACTAAACCAGGACTGAACCAGGACTGAACCAGGACTGAACCAGGACTAAACCAGGACCAAACCAGGACTAAACCAGGACTAAACCAGGACTGAACCAGGACTAAACCAGGACCAAACCAGGACTAAACCAGGACTAAACCAGGACTAAACCAAGACTAAAGCAGGACTAAAGCAGGACTAAAGCAGGACTAAAGCAGGACTAAAGCAGGACCGAACCAGGACCGAACCAGGACTAAACCAGGACTAAACCAGGACTAAACCAGGACTGAACCAGGACCGAACCAGGACCGAACCAGGACCGAACCAGGACTAAACCAGGACTAAACCAGGACTAAACCAGGACTGAACCAGGACTGAACCAGGACAAAACCAGGACTAAACCAGGACTAAACCAGGACTAAAGCAGGACTAAACCAGGACCGAACCAGGACCGAACCAGGACCAAACCAGGACTAAACCAGGACTAAACCAGGACTAAACCAGGACTAAAGCAGGACTAAAGCAGGACTAAAGCAGGACCAAACCAGGACTAAACCAGGACTAAAGCAGGACTAAAGCAGGACTGAACCAGGACCGAACCAGGACCGAACCAGGACCGAACCAGGACTAAACCAGGACTAAACCAGGACTAAACCAGGACTAAAGCAGGACTAAAGCAGGACTAAACCAGGACCGAACCAGGACCGAACCAGGACCGAACCAGGACCAAACCAGGACCAAACCAGGACTAAACCAGGACTAAACCAGGTCTAAACCAGGACTAAACCAGGACTAAACCAGGTCTAAACCAGGACTAAACCAGGACTAAACCAGGGCTAAACCAGGACTAAACCAGGACTAAACCAGGTCTAAACCAGGACTAAACCAGGACTAAACCAGGACTAAACCAGGACTAAACCAGGTCTAAACCAGGACTAAACCAGGACTAAACCAGGGCTAAACCAGGGCTAAACCAGGGCTAAACCAGGTCTAAACCAGGACTAAACCAGGTCTAAACCAGGACTAAATGTGAAACACTGTGGTGGAGGACGCTGCAGACGTGTGTGTTGTACATCTGAATTCTCTCCTTCATTTCCCTGAGTCTCCATCAGGGCCGCTCTAGCACATTTGTCCTTAAGTTCAGCTGTAAATGGTGCGTGTGGTGTATATATAGATATATATGTGTGGGGGTGTGTGTGTGTGTGTGTGTGTGTGTGTGTGTCTGTGTGTGTGGGGGTGTGTCTGTGTGTGTGTCTGTGTGTCTGTATGTCGGGGTGTGTGGGTGTGTGGGTGTGTGTGTGTGTGTGTGGGGGGGGGTGTGTGTCGGGGGGTGTGTGTGTCTGTGTGTGTTTTATGGACTGAGCCTCTGGGCCTGTGCACTTCACTGACCCAGGTTCAGCTCAGAGCTTCAACAGTCTCAACATTTGTCATCAGGAAAAAGAAACTTTACCAAGTAGACTAAACCAGGACTAAACCAGGACTAAACCAGGACTAAACCGGGACTAAACCGGGACTAAACCGGGACTAAACCGGGACTAAACCGGGACTAAACCGGGACTAAACCGGGACTAAACCGGGACTAAACCAGGACTAAACCAGGACTAAACCAGGACTAAACCAGGACTAAACCGGGACTAAACCAGGACTAAACCGGGACTAAACCAGGACTAAACCAGGACTAAACCAGGACTAAACCAGGACTAAACCAGGTCTAAACCAGGACTAAACCAGGACTAAACCAGGGCTAAACCAGGACTAAACCAGGACTAAACCAGGTCTAAACCAGGACTAAACCAGGACTAAACCAGGTCTAAACCAGGACTAAACCAGGACTAAACCAGGACTAAACCAGGACTAAACCAGGTCTAAACCAGGACTAAACCAGGACTAAACCAGGTCTAAACCAGGACTAAACCAGGTCTAAACCAGGACTAAACCTGGACTAAACCAGGGCTAAACCAGGGCTAAACCAGGGCTAAACCAGGTCTAAACCAGGACTAAACCAGGTCTAAACCAGATCTAAAGCAGATCCAAACTAGGTCTAAATCAGGTCTAAATTAGGTCTAAACCAGGACTAAACCAGATCTAAACCAGGTCTAAACCAGGTCTAAACCAGGACTAAACCAGGACTAAACTAGGTCTAAATCAGGTCTAAACCAGGACTAAACCAGGACTGAACCAGGTCTAAACCAGGTCTAAACCAGGACTAAACCAGGTCTAGACCAGGTGGTTCTTACCTTGGCGTTGTAGGGGATGTAGTGCTTGGCGAGGGCTTCGGGAGTGTGCATCCATGTTTTATCTGAAAAACCAAAAAGAAAAGAAGGTCAATAAGACTTTTATTTATTTATTTATTTTTTTATCGACTCGTGCGTTCGATATGAAGCGTGCGCTCTGCAGTGGTGACACAGACGGCCTCAAAGTACGAACTCAGAAACACAGACTCGATGTTCTAGTCCAATAATGGGCCAGTCTTAGTCCTGGTTTAGTCCTGGTTTAGTCCTGGTTTAGTCCTGGTTTAGTCCTGGTTTAGTCCTGGTTTAGTCCTGTTTTTAGTCCTGTTTTTAGTCCTGGTTTGGTCCTGGTTTAGTCCTGGTTTAGTCCTGGTTTAGTCCTGGTTTGGTCCTGGTTTGGTCCTGGTTTGGTCCTGGTTTGGTCCTGGTTTAGTCCTGGTTCAGTCCTGGTTCAGTCCTGGTTCAGTCCTGGTTTAGTCCTGGTTTAGTCCTGGTTTAGTCCTGGTTTAGTCCTGGTTCAGTCCTGGTTTAGTCCTGGTTTAGTCCTGGTTTAGTCCTGGTTTGGTCCTGGTTTAGTCCTGGTTTAGTCCTGGTTCGGTCCTGGTTCGGTCCTGGTTCAGTCCAGGTTTAGTCCAGGTTTAGTCCAGGTTTAATCCAGGTTTAGTCCTGGTTTAGTCCTGGTTTAGTCCTGGTTTAGACCTGGTTTAGACCTGGTTTAGACCTGGTTTGGTCCCGGTTTGGTCCCGGTTTGGTCCCATTTGGTCCAGGTTTGGTCCAGGTTTGGTCCAGGTTTAGTCCTGTTTTTAGTCCCGGTTTGGTCCCGTTTGGTCCAGGTTTGGTCCAGGTTTAGTCCTGTTTTTAGTCCTGGTTTGGTCCTGGTTTAGTCCTGGTTTAGTCCTGGTTTGGTCCTGGTTTAGTCCTGGTTTAGTCCTGGTTCAGTCCTGGTTTAGTCCTGGTTTAGTCCTGGTTCAGTCCTGGTTTAGTCCTGGTTTAGTCCTGGTTTAGTCCTGGTTTAGTCCTGGTTTAGTCCTGGTTTGGTCCTGGTTTAGTCCTGGTTTAGTCCTGGTTCAGTCCTGGTTTAGTCCTGGTTCAGTCCTGGTTTAGTCCTGGTTTAGTCCTGGTTTAGTCCTGGTTTAGTCCTGGTTTAGTCCTGGTTTGGTCCTGGTTTAGTCCTGGTTCAGTCCTGGTTTAGTCCTGGTTTAGTCCTGGTTCGGTCCTGGTTCGGTCCTGGTTCAGTCCTGGTTTAGTCCTGGTTTAGTCCTGGTTTAGTCCTGGTTCAGTCCTGGTTTAGTCCTGGTTTAGTCCTGGTTTAGTCCTGGTTTAGTCCTGGTTTAGTCCTGGTTTAGTCCTGGTTTAGTCCTGGTTTGGTCCTGGTTTAGTCCTGGTTTAGTCCTGGTTTAGTCCTGGTTTAGTCCTGGTTTGGTCCTGGTTTAGTCCTGGTTTAGTCCTGGTTCGGTCCTGGTTCGGTCCTGGTTTAGTCCTGGTTTAGTCCTGGTTCAGTCCTGGTTTAGTCCTGGTTTAGTCCTGGTTTAGTCCTGGTTTGGTCCTGGTTTAGTCCTGGTTTGGTCCTGGTTCGGTCCTGGTTCGGTCCTGGTTTAGTCCTGGTTTAGTCCTGGTTCAGTCCTGGTTCAGTCCTGGTTTAGTCCTGGTTTAGTCCTGGTTTAGTCCTGGTTTAGTCCTGTTTCGACCTGGTTTAGCCTTTAGCGTTCCATCTGTTTTGTTCATTACTGGTCTATAGAATGTCGTGATGTCGTCTGAAACCCGTAATTCTGCTCTAATACTTTTCAGTTTTAGTGTTTCAGCAGCAGGAGCAGTAAATGTTTTCCCACCGCACATTTATATCAGGGGCCGAGGATTATTATCACATTTTTGGAGTTACAAGATGATTAAAATGTAACCAGCAAAATCATCTGGTTTCATCCCAATCAAAAACTCACAGCAGCTTTAGCAGTTTGCATCTACGGGGTATTAAAGAGGAGGTATTTACTTCTATGTTGTATTAAAGAGGAGGTATTTACTTCTGTGGGGTATTAAAGAGGAGGTATTTACTTCTATGGTGTATTAAAGAGGAGGTATTTACTTCTGTGGGGCATTAAAGAGGAGGTATTTGCTTCTGTGGGGTATTAAAGAGGAGGTATTTACTCCTGTGGGGTATTAAAGAGGAGGTATTTACTCCTGTGGGGTATTAAAGAGGAGGTATTACTTATGTGGGGTATTAAAGAGGAGGTATTTACTCCTGTGGGGTATTAAAGAGGAGGTATTTACTTCTGTGTTGTATTAAAGAGGAGGTATTTACTCCTGTGGGGTATTAAAGAGGAGGTATTACTTATGTGGGGTATTAAAGAGGAGGTATTTACTCCTGTGGGGTATTAAAGAGGAGGTATTTACTTCTGTGGGGTATTAAAGAGGAGGTATTTACTTCTGTGTTGTATTAAAGAGGAGGTATTTACTTGCTGGAATAATATATTTTAAGGCTCAAAATGTATTCTGTGTACAGTTTCTTTGCAAAAATAGTAGGATTTGTAGTATTTTTGAGCTGTAGACGGTTGAAAAAGTCTCTTTTGTGCCTAATTATTTCTTCGTTCTGCTGTTTATTTGTTGCAGCTCGGGCTTTTTAATGAGACTGTCTCTTTAATATTAATTAAAAAAAAGTTTCCTGGGATTTTCTTGCAGTGTTGTGTTTGTGTCAGTGGCATAAAGTCGTTTTAATATTACGGTTTATCCCAGTATCTGTCTGCAGCGATATATTTACAACAAGAAGGGTTCAAATAGGACCTGGGAGAGATCACTAGATTACTCAAACACATAAACAATGATGAAGGAAGAACTTTATCACATTTTTGCATAATACTTCCTCTTTAAATAACACGCAGGAATCAGGTAATAGTCCGGTTTTGTCACGCCGACGTCTCCACCTGTCAGAGTCTCAGCGTCGGAGTCGTGACGTCCCGCCGCTCGCTCCTCGCTCCCGTCTCTCCCGGTTTTAGTCGGGTTTTATGAATGAGCTTTGACGGAGCGTTTGTGTATTCTCCCGCGGACCACGGCGAGCGCCAGACGGAGCGGTTTGAATCGACAACAGAGCGACATTCAAATGAGCCCGTCCACATCTGCTACAACCGCACGTGCCAAACTCAAACACGAAATGCAAATCAGGATTCGCCGAACACGTCAGAACCAGACGGAACCAGACGGAACCGGATTTGGAAGAATAAACGATGATCTAAACGAGCTGTACCTGATTTTTACTCTTAAAAATGGGAAAAAAACAACAAGTTTGAAGTTATTCCTCACTGAGCTCACACATTCAGAACATACTCATGATTCACCAGACTAAAGCACAACTAGCATGCTACACACACTTCCTGACTGATTGGACCTCAAGAGCTGGTTATGGATCAGATCTGTGTGAGGGTTGTTCATCAAATACACGGGAAAAATCAGGTACAGGGTCTAAAAGAAAAATCAAAAAGTAACAAAAAGAAACAAAAAGAAACAAACAAGAACAAAAAACTAAACCAGGACTTAACTAGGACTAAAACAGGGCTAAACCAGGACTAAACCAAGACTAAACCAGGACTAAACCAGGACTAAACCAGGTCTAAACTAGGACTTAACTAAGAGTAAACCAGGACTAAACCAGGACTAAACCAGGTCTAAACTAGGACTTAACTAAGAGTAAACCAGGACTAAACCAGGACTAAACCAGGTCTAAACTAGGACTTAACTAAGAGTAAACCAGGACTAAAACAGGACTAAACCAGGACTAAACCAAGACTAAACCAGGACTGAACTAGGACTAAACCAAGACTAAATCAGGACTAAACCAAAACGTAAACAGGACTAAACCAGGAGTTAATTGAAGCAAGAATCTAAAGCAGGACTAACTGGGACTAAACCAGGAGTAAATAAAGACTAAACCAATTTTAAAAAGCGTTCAACTGTATAATTTTTAATCTCAGACTAAACCAGGTCAATGGTCTAACCCAGGACTGAACTAGACCTAAACCAGCTCTAAACTGGGACTAAACTGGGGCTAAAGTTAAAACAGATCTAATGTTGGATTTACCCATTAATCCTCTCATATCTATGGTCTAAACCAGATCTAAACCAGGACTCGTCTGGGTCTAAACCAGATCTAAACCAGGCCTCATCTGGGTCTAAATCAGATTTAAACCAGATCTAAACCAGGCCTCGTCTGGGTCTAAACCAGATCTAAACCAGGCCTCGTCTGGGTCTAAACCAGATCTAAACCAGATCTAAACCAGGACTCGTCTGGGTCTAAATCAGATCTAAACCAGATCTAAACCAGGCCTCGTCTGGGTCTAAACCAGCAGGTTTCCATATCGTGGCAAACTGGTATAAATATGTAAATGTGCCTCTCAAACATCTGGGCTTGTCTCATAGAATCACGGCTCACAGATTTTAAACAGGAAATAGAAATGATTTATCGATGAGGGTCTTTTGTCTGGAATCATAAAAGTTCTAATTCAAACGGGGATTGGGACGAGACTTTTACTGTCTTAAAAAACGTGAAAAAAACACAACAAGTTCATTTTAAAGTGTTTGCTCTGGTCCAAAGTTATTCCTCACTTAACATATGTACTGAGAACATCCTAATTACTCACCATGATGAGTTTATAAGAGCTTTTCACAACTCCCAGAGACCAGAGCGGAGTTTCAACACAAGTCCAAACCTGCTTAATAAAACATACATTGAAGTCTATGGTCTAAAACATATCTAAACCAGGACTAACCGAGGTCTAAACCAAGTCTAAACTGGGAGAAAAACACTAAAAGGATTATAAACCATTATAATCAAGCCTAAACTCAGATTAAACCTGAGCAGAGTTACGGTAAAGCTAACAACTAGCATGCTTACACACACTTCCTGACAATAAAACACTTTCTAATCAGATGCAGACACCACATAGCAGATTTATTTTAGCTCAAGAGCTGCTTAAACAATATATCTGGGACTGGGATAAGGCACATTCTGCTCAAATATATATGAAAAAAAAAATCAGGACCTTTGATACCGGTAATGTCAAAAACAACTAGCATGCTAACTGCTCCATTAGCAGAAAATAAAACTCTCAAATACACGGGGAAAATGGGATATAGAGTCTTTATGAAGGAACAAACACCGCCTAAAATCACAAAACCAAACTAAACTGGGACAAAACCACAATGAAACTTATGCTGCTAACAACAACTAGCATGCTAACACACACTTCCTGATTCTTGGACAATAAAATAGTACACATCAGACTTATTTTGACCTCTAGAGCTGGTTATACAACATATCTGTACTGGGTTAAGACACATTCTGCTCAAATACATACGCAAAAACAAAAACAAAATCAGGTACAGGGCCTGTCAAAAACAACTAGCATGCTAACTGCTCCATTAGTAGAAAATAAAACTCTCAAATACATGGGAAAAATGGGATATAGAGTCTTTATGAAGGAACGAACACCGCCTGAAATCACAAAACCAGGACTAGAACATCTAAACTGGGACAAAACCACAATGAAACTTATGCTGCTAACAACAACTAGCATGCTAACACACACTTCCTGAGTCTTGGACAATAAAACAGCGCACAGCAGACTTAAATTGACCTCTGGAGCTGCTTTTAAAGTGTATTTGTACAGGGGTAAGACACATTTCACTCAATTTGACTCACTTGTGAAAAATACGAGGTACGCGGCGTTAAAATGAACGCAGACGGCGTTTTCCGTTTACTGTACGCCCGTCTGAACGCAAGGACGCCATATCTAAGCGTTTTGTGTAAGTAAAAGGCGTTTGTGATGATCGGTGACAGCGGCGGTGACAGAGGAGCGAGCGGAGCCTGAGGAGCAGAGGTACGAGCTAACGCGTGTGTCAAAGATTTGTCAGGAATATAATCCAGGACAGGAGTCGGTGCAGAGGCTGTCACCTTCTGTTTACAGTCTGACACAATGGGGACGATACAGCCGACTGCGACGTTAAAGAGGACGTCTGACGCAAAATCGTGTTTTTTTTTACCTTTCTATCATGTTATAATGTTGTTACTTCATCAAAAACACGCCTCAAGAGGTTTTAAACGTCATCCGTGCGTGTTTGAGTATTTTACCGATCTCTTCCGGGCCCTATTCTGACCTTTCTTGTGTTTAGCTGTAAAGATCCTGTACGAGGCTCCGCCCACAAGCCTACATCACCCACGCTCCCACACGGCAATCCTCCATAAATATACAAAAACGTGACACAAAACTGTACACTATGACGTGACAAACCTGGTGTGATGTGCAGGAGTTTCATTAGTGGGATGCAGCTGATTGTGTTGTGATAGAGCTCTGAAGGGGGAGGGGCTTAGCACAGAGAGCAAAGAGACTCAGAGCGGAAAAAACAAAAGTGAAACTATCACAGCATTTTCAAAACAATAAAAAGTAACAAGGTGAACTAAATATTTTACGTGTTACAGTTAATACTCCATAGAACATAATACCTCCTCTTTAATACCCCATAGAAGTAAATACCTCCTCTTTAATACCCCACAGAAGTAAATACCTCCTCTTTAATACCCCATAGAAGTAAATACCTCCTCTTTAATACCCCATAGAAGTAAATACCTCCTCTTTAATACCACAATAGAAGTAAATACCTCCTCTTTAATACAATAGAAGTAAATACCTCCTCTTTAATACACCATAGAAGTAAATACCTCCTCTTTAATACCCCAGAGAAGTAAATACCTCCTCTTTAATACAACCTAAAAGTAAATACCTCCTCTTTAATACCCCACAGAAGTAAATACCTCCTCTTTAATACCCCATAGAAGTAAATACCTCCTCTTTAATACAATAGAAGTAAATACCTCCTCTTTAATACACCACAGAAGTAAATACCTCCTCTTTAATACCCCACAGAAGTAAATACCTCCTCTTTAATACCCCACAGAAGTAAATACCTCCTCTTTAATACCCCACAGAAGTAAATACCTCCTCTTTAATACAACCTAGAAGTAAATACCTCCTCTTTAATACCCCACAGAAGTAAATACCTCCTCTTTAATACCCCACAGAAGTAAATACCTCCTCTTTAATACCCCACAGAAGTAAATACCTCCTCTTTAATACCCCACAGAAGTAAATACCTCCTCTTTAATACCCCATAGAAGTAAATACCTCCTCTTTAATACCCCACAGAAGTAAATACCTCCTCTTTAATACCCCATAGAAGTAAATACCTCCTCTTTAATACCCCGTAGAAGTAAATACCTCCTCTTTAATACCCCACAGTAGTAAATACCTCTTCTTTAATACCCCACAGAAGTAAATACCTCCTCTTTAATACCCCACAGAAGTAAATACCTCCTCTTTAGTACCCGGGTGTCGTGCTTCATGAATACTGCAGTAAACGTGTCCTAATCCTCATGTATCCTCACACCTTGACTCCTAGCTCCTCGTTTCCTCATGAATTCAAAGCCGCTTTGAGTCATTGTTCATTTACTGTGTAACATTTGCTTCGTGTTTATCCCCATGACAACCAGGAAGCAGGAGACACACTGATGATTAATGTGAGGGTCGTGCCGTCTCCTCTCATCAGGAGGTTGTGGGTTTGATTCCCGGACACACACACACATTATATTTGTGTTGTGACAGTTTCCATCTGCTTTCACTTTAATCAGCAGATGTTTCTGTCGACACACTTCATTAAAACACTGACATCAGGAAACAAAGTTCAATCACAAATACTTCTACTTTCTGCCACTCATACGGGTCTGTTCTGTGTGAGGGAGAGCGGCCCACGGCACAGAGCGGCAGCCTCACTCCTGTCAGTCTGTCCCAGGGCAGCTGTGGCTACAACAGTATAGTACAACAGTATACTACAACAGTATACTACAACAGTATACTACAACAGTATAGTACAACAGTATACTACAACAGTACAGTGCAACAGTATACTACAACAGTATAGTACAACAGTACAGTACAACAGTATACTACAACAGTATACTACACCAGTACAGTACAACAGTATAGTACAACAGTATACTACACCAGTACAGTACAACAGTATAGTACAACAGTATAGTACAACAGTATACTACAACAGTACAGTACAACAGTATAGTACAACAGTATAGTACAACAGTATACTACAACAGTACAGTACAACAGTATACTACAACAGTATACTACACCAGTACAGTACAACAGTATAGTACAACAGTATAGTACAACAGTATACTACAACAGTACAGTACAACAGTATACTACAACAGTATACAACCAGAGCTGAGTGTGGAGTCAAGTTTACTGCAAAATGTGGTGTATAAATCAAATATGTTGTTACTACTACTACTACTACTACTACTACTACTACTACTACTACTACTACTATTACCACTACGACTACCAGTACTATTACTGCTACTACTACTACTGTTACTACTACTGCTACTGTCGCTGCTACTACTACTGCAGCTACTAGTACTATTAGTACTATTAGTACTACTACTACTACTAGTACTACTACTACTACTACTAGTACTAGTACTAGTACTGCTACTTCTAATACTACTACTATTACTCCTACTACTTCTGCTAACGCCAGTGTTACTTCTATTGCTACTACTACTAGTACTACTTCTATTATTACTGCTGCTGCTACTACTCCAACTGATACCACGACTACCAATACTACAACTACTGCTAAAACTACTTCAAATTTTACAATGACTAATGATACTAGTACACAGACAGAGGAGGAGGAGGAGGAGGAGGAGGAGGAGAGAGGTAAAAACAAAGGAACAGAAGAGAGACAGAGAAAGAGAGAGAGAGAGAGAGAGAGAGGAAGGGGATGGAAAAAGAGAGTTAAGTGGAAGTGGAACAGCAGAGGAGAAGGGTGAGGTGGAGAGAGAGTAAAAGAGAGTGACAGAGAGAGGGAGGTCGAGGAAAAGATAGGAATGAGAAAGAAGAAGATAAGAGGAGAGAGAGAGAGGGGAGAGGGAGAGAGAGAGAGAGAGAGAGAGAGAGAGAGAGAGAGAGAGAGAGAGAGGAGTGGAGGAGATAATGGTGAACGGAGCTGACAGTCGAGACAGAACACTCTTTTAGAATCAGTGTTTTCAGACAAAGTGCTGCAGACGCACACTATAATACACACATACACACACATACACACTATACACACACATACACACTATACACACACATACACACCATACACACACACATACACACTATAATACACACATACACACACTATAATACACACATACACACTATAATACACACTATAATACACACATACACACTATAATACACACTATAATACACACGCACACACACACATACACACTATACACACACATACACACTATACACACACATACACACCATACACACACACATACACACTATAATACACACATACACACTATAATACACACTATAATACACACATACACACTATAATACACACATACACACTATAATACACACTATAATACACACATACACACTATAATACACACTATAATACACACGCACACACACACATACACACTATACGCACACATACAGACTATACGCACACATACACATGATAATACACGCACACTATAATACACACATACACACACATACACACTATAATACACACATACACACACATACACACTATACACACACATACACACCCCACACACACATACACACTATACGCACACATACACATGATAATACACGCACACTATAATACACACACATACAAACTGTAATACACTCTATACAACACACACACTATACTACACACTATATAACATACACACTATAATACACACTATACAACACAATATAATACACACACACACACACAATAGATAAAGTTTGGGGGGATTTAACTTTACTTCTGTCTCGTCATAATGTATATATATATATATAAAAAAAAGTATCTTGCCTCATTCTATTTTCCAACTCTTTCTCGTTCTCTCTCTCTGCCTCTCTCTCTTCACCCTCTTTTCTGTCTCTATGTTCCTCTTCTTCCCTCTTTCTTTCCTTTCTCTCCCTCCCTCTCCCTCCCCCTGCTTCTGTCTCTTTCTCTAACTACCTATCTCCTTCTCCATCTTCTCACTTCCATCATTCTCTCTCTCTCCCTCCCCTCTCGCTCATCTTTCTTTCTTCCATCCTCTCTTTCCACCTCTCTCCCTCCCTCTCTCTCTCCCTCCTTTTTTGTATTTCTTCCTCCTCCCTAATCTCCCCTTTCTCTCTTTTCCAGCCTTTCAATCTTTTATCTCTTTTTTCTCTAGCTCCCATTTAGTAATCTCTCTCTCTCTGCCCCCCACTTTCCCTGTTTTTCTCCACCAGACCCAATCCCTTCTTCCCTTTCTCTTCTCTTCTTTTTTTCTTCCATCCACTCTCTCCATCTCCCTTCCTCTTTCTGTCTTTCCTCCTCCTCACCAATTTTCCCTTTATCTCGTCTTCCAGCCTCTCACACTCTTTCCTATGTCTCATTTCTCTACCTCCTCTTTCGCAACCCCTCTCTCTGTCTCTCCCTCTCTCCCTCCCTCTCTCCATCCCTCCATCTTTGTGCTGCAGTGATAAACAAACGAGTGGTTCTTATCCACT
This sequence comes from Periophthalmus magnuspinnatus, assembly GCF_009829125.3. Classification (NCBI taxonomy): domain Eukaryota; kingdom Metazoa; phylum Chordata; class Actinopteri; order Gobiiformes; family Gobiidae; genus Periophthalmus; species Periophthalmus magnuspinnatus. The sequence continues at coordinate 2,848,135 of NC_047146.1, forward strand.
GGGCTCTACACTTATGCTAATGATCGATACACATTATGTAGATACAACTCACAGACGATAAGAGAGATGGAGGGATGAGAGAGGGAGAGAGAGAGAGAGAGGAGGGGGACGTGGAGAAAGAGGGTAAGGAGAACAGGGAGGGAGGGTTTGCACAGAGGAGAGAGAGGGAAGGAAAGAGAAAGAGACAAGTAAAGAGAGTGAGGTTAAAGGAAAGAGGGAGGTGATAGAAGGGTGGAGAGAGGGAGAGAAGAAAGAGAGAGAGGGAGAGAGGGAGAGAAGGAAGAGGGAGAGGGAGAGAGGCAGAGAAAGGAGTAAAGAGAAAGGGAAAAAGGGAGGGAGACACAAAGAGAGATAATAAAAGACAGGAGAGCGAGAATGAATGAAGATATGGAGAGAGGGATAGAGAGAGGAGGGACAGAGGGAGGGATGAGAGAAAGAAGAAGAAGAAGAAGAGGGGAGCATAGAGACAGAGGGTAAGGAGAACAGGGAGGGCAGAGGAGAGAGAGAGGGAGGAGGAAAAGAGGGAAAGAAAGACATGTAAAGAGATGTTAAAAAGAGAGGGAAGGGAGAGAGGGAGAGAAAGGAAAGAGGGAGGGAGACACAGAGAGAGGGAATAAGGGAGGTAAAAGAAGAGAGGAGAGAGAGTGAAGATATGCAGAGAAAGAGAAAGAGAGGAAGGGGATGGAACAAGAGAGTGAAGTGGAAGAACAGAGCGTGACAGAGAGATAGGAGACAAAGTGAGAGAAAGGGAGGAGGGAGAGGAGGAGAGGAGGGAGAGGTGGAGAGGTAGAGCGGTGGAGAGGAGAGTTAAAAGAGGCTCATTTGGACAGATCCATTAAGGTTTATCACAAATGAGGGGAGATAATTGTTTTAGAGCCTCTGATGTTTACTGCAAACTCAGAGAGAGAGAGAGAGAAAGAGAAGGAGGGAAAGAGAAGGAGAGAAAGAGAAAGAGAAATGGAAAGAGAGAAAGAGAGGAAAAGAAAGAGAGAAAGAGGAGAGAAAGAGAGGGGAGAAAGAGAGAAAGAGAGGAGAGAAAGAGAAAGAGGGAAAGAGGGAAAGAGAGGAGAGAAAGAGAGAAGAGAATGAGGGAAAGAGAAAGAGGGAAAGAGAGAAATAGGAGAGAAAGAGAGGGGAGAAAGAGAGAAAGAGAGGGGAGAAAGAGAGAAAGAGAGGAGAGAAAGAGAAAGAGGGAAAGAGGGAAAGAGAGGGGAGAAAGAGAGAAGAGAAAGAGAGAAAGAGAATGAGGGAAAGAGAAAGAGAAAGAGGGAAAGAGAGAAATAGGAGAGAAAGAGAGGGGAGAAAGAGAGAAAGAGAGGAGAGAAAGAGAAAGAGAAAGAGGGAAAGAGGGAAAGAGAGGAGAGAAAGAGAAAGAGAGAAAGAGCGTCTGGAGAGTTTACTCAGAGGATTAGTTGTGTAGAGACATTTCTCTGTTTACTCTGTGTCGCACACAGACCTGGAGTTGTGTGTTTTTTGTCTCGTTCACGTGTTTAACACAAACAAACTGTAGATTTAGACTGAGCTCGTCTCTCAAACTGAAAAACACTCTGTTCCACCTTGTGATGTCATCATGTGGTGATACAGGAAGTGCTCCACTGTGTTAAAGGTACAACTACTGAGACAAAGGTAAAAGGAGCTGTTAGTCCTGGTTTAGTCCTGGTTTAGTCCTGGTTTAGCCCTGGTTTAGTCCTGGTTTAGTCCTGGTTTAGTCCTGGTTCAGTCCTGGTTTAGTCCTGGTTTAGTCCTGGTTTAGTCCTGGTTCAGTCCTGGTTCAGTCCTGGTTCAGTCCTGGTTTAGTCCTGGTTTAGTCCTGGTTCAGTCCTGGTTTAGTTCTGGTTTAGTCCTGGTTTAGTCCTGGTTCAGTCCTGGTTCAGTCCTGGTTTAGTTCTGGTTTAGTTCTGGTTTAGTCCTGGTTTAGTCCTGGTTTAATCATAATACTGAGAGGAGGTCACATGTTTAGTAATGTCTTTTTTTTTTATTAGTAATTATTCAAATAGGATCCCCCCCAGTCCAGATCCAGTCCAGACCCAGTCCAGACCCAGTCCAGACCGGGTCCAGACCGGGTCCAGGTCCAGTCCTGCATCTCCACATATTAAAGTGTTTAACCTCATTACAGCTGGAGCAGACTCATGTTCTGCTGATGTCCACATTTTATACAGGACTGAGCTCAGTGGACAGGCCCCGCTCTCTCTCCCTCTCTCTCTCCTCCCTCTTTCACCCTCTCTTTCACTCGCTGCATCACTTTCTCCACCCTCTATCTCCCTCTCTCCTTCTTTCTCCTACCTCTTTCACCTCACCTCCCGTCCCTCTCTCTCTCCCGCTGCATCACTTTCCTCTCTCTCTGTCCCTCCTCCACTCTCTCTCCCTCCTCTTTCACCCTCCCTCTCTCCTCTCTTTCCCCTCTCTCTGCATCGCTCAATCAATGCCACTGAGTGAATCTGCTGGTCTGGCAGTCCACTCCTCCTCCTCCTCCTCCTCGTTCTTCTTCACCTCCTCTGTCACGTTTAGATGGACAGAATACTCTCTCTCTCACTCTCTCTCTCTCTTCTTGGACCTGTGCGCCTCATTCAGAGTCGTCTTTACACTGTGGAACATTCTCACCTGCTCGTCATAAAAGCTTTTCAGATTCACACTCGGAAAAAAAAAAAAAAAAAAAGAATCATAATAAAACTTTTCTTGCCTTTTAAAAAATCAGCGTCACTTTAGAACGAAAAAAACTGGTTTGAATTTCCAAAACGCTTGAAATAAATCTACAAATCTACAAACGGAAAACTATCAGAAATACTTCATATCCCTGTGTCAGATGCCCTCCCATCCTCCTATATCGGCAAATGATCATGTGACACAGGGACACGGGAGGACGGGAGGGCATCTGACACAAAGATACAGGAGGATGGGAGGGCATCTGACACAGGGACACATGAGGACGGGAGGGCATCTGACACACAGGGATACAGGAGGACGGGAGGGCATCTGACACTCTGGTCACGTCAGGAGCAGCAGAATAAATAAACCGTTGTTCAAATCTCCATTTAAAAGTGCGTTCATCCTCAGACGTTGGATCTCCCGCGAGTTCCAACTTGTAAATTTCCACTGGAACGCCACACGATCTGGAATTCTGACTCGGAAATTCGGGTAAAAGAAAATCCAACATAGTCCAAAACTGACTCTTGTAGCTTTAAGTCGTGTTCTAACGTTGTTTCCTCCGCAAAAACAGACCTGGAGTTGTGTTTTGTTTCATTCACATGTTTGAGTCGCACTTTAGTATTCGTCTGTTACATCTACAAACCGCAAAACGCTCTGTTCCACCTTGTGATGTCATCAAGTGGTGGGTTTCAAGCTTTTAACAGCTCATTTTACCTTTAGTTCAGTCGAGATAAGTGGCAATTCCAGGACTGAAATGATCCAAATGATTCTATAAATGAAGGTATGTGGAGTTTAAAAACACAGTGGAGCACTTCCTGTTTCCTGTATCACCACACGATGACATCACAAGGTGGAACAGAGCGTTTTCAGTTCGAGAGACGAGCTCAGCCTTAATATTACACGTTTGTTTGTGCGTTAAACGTGTGTGAATGAAACAAAAAAACACAACTCCAGGTCTGTGATCTTTGTACGTATCTCCATGGCGACGAGCAAGAGAAATTACAGGTAAGATCTGTGGAGAGGCGAGCCCACGCAGAGTAAGAATGTTCATGAAGGTATTAAATAAAAAATAAAATAAAATAACAACAAAAAGCAACGCAACATACATCACTTTAATGCCACACTGCGGAACATTAGTGGCAAATCGATAACATCTCCATGGAGACGGCAGGTGATGAACTTGGCACCAGAAAAGTTACACGGTAAATGGTAAATTATGGCGTTTTTCTATGGCAGTTGTTCAAGGCACTTAGAGCAAACACATACTTGTATTTGTGTATTTGTATACGGGTCAAGTGTATTTGTATAGTGTATTTGTATGTGTGTATTTGTGTATTTGTATACGGGTCAAGTGTATTTGTATAGTGTATTTGTATTTGTGTATTTGTATGTGTGTATTTGTATACGGGTCAAGTGTATTTGTATAGTGTATTTGTATGTGTGTATTTGTGTATGTGTGTATTTGTATATGGGTGAAGTGTATTTGTATTTGTATGTGTGTATTTGTATACGGGTCAAGTGTCTTGCTGAAGGACACAACCACAGTGATTACTCAGAGCTGGGGGTGAAACTCCAAACTTTCCTCTACAAAAGCCACATGTTTGAAAAATGCAGATTCACTGAATCAGAATTTCAAATGTGAAGTATTTTTAGATTTAACTCATTAATAGAAAAGAGAAATCTGCATCTGAACGAGCCCCGAGAAGAAGAACTACAAAGACCTGAGGTAGACCTGAGGTAGACCTGGTTTAGACCTGAGGTAGACCTGGAGAAGACCTGAGGTAGACCTGAGGTAGACCTGAGGTAGACCTGGTTTAGACCTGAGGTAGACCTGAGGTTGACCTGGTTTAGACCTGAGGTAGACCTGGAGAAGACCTGAGGTAGACCTGAGGTAGACCTGAGGTAGACCTGGTTTAGACCTGAGGTAGACCTGAGGTTGACCTGGTTTAGACCTGGGTTAGACCTGGGGTAGACCTGGGGTAGACCTGGGTTAGACCTGGGGTAGACCTGGGTTAGACCTGGTTTAGACCTGGGGTAGACCTGGGTTAGACCTGGTTTAGACCTGGTTTAGTTCTGACTGAGCTCTTTTCCAACTCTGGTTCTTTACAAATTTATTCCTGGTTTAGTTCCGTCATTCCTAAATTCTGCTTTATATGGTCCAGTCCTGGTTCAGTCCTGGTCCAGTTTTGGTCCAGTCCTGGTCCAGTCCTGCTCCAGTCCTGGTCCGGTCCTAGTCCGGTCTGTTTATTCCTGGTCCAGTCCTGCTCCAGTCCTGCTCCAGTCCTGGTCCGATCCTGGTCCGGTCCTGGTCCGGTCTGTTTATTCCTGGTCCGGTCCTGGTCCAGTCCTGGTCCGGTCCTGGTCCAGTCCTGCTCCAGTCCTGGTCCGGTCCTGCTCCGGTCCTGGTCCGGTCCTGGTCCGGTCCTGCTCCAGTCCTGGTCCGGTCCAGTTTAGTCCTGCTCCGGTCCTGGTCCGGTCCTGGTCCGGTCCCGGTCCTGCTCCAGTCCTGGTCCAGTCCTGGTCCGATCCTGGTCTGGTCCTGGTCCGGTCTGTTTATTCCTGGTCCGGTCCTGGTCCAGTCCTGGTCCGGTCCTGGTCCAGTCCTGGTCCGGTCCTGGTCCAGTCCTGCTCCAGTCCTGGTCCGGTCCTGCTCCAGTCCTGGTCCGGTCCTGGTCCGGTCCTGGTCCAGGTGCAGAGTCCAGTCCTGGTCCAGTCCTGGTCCGGTCCTGGTCCAGTCCTGCTCCAGTCCTGCTCTAGTCCTGGTCCGGTCCTGGTCCGGTCCTGGTCCAGGTGCAGAGTCCAGATGGTGCAGTGACTGTGATGAGTCTAAATCTGCTTAATTCACTGTCTCTCCCTGCAGGGGGCGCCCTCAGGGACAGAGACAGAGACAGGAGATATTTTTTAAATAAATAATATCTCCAGGAATCGACTTTGGCCAAACTGTCCAAGGTGAAACGGCGGAATATCAGATGGAACAAAAATATGTGCATGCGTTTAGAATCGGCACATGTATTTTTCATGAGCTGATTATTCGGAAGTTACGGAAAAATAGGACAGATAAAAGTACTAAAACAAATATTTAAACCTTAACCCAGAGCAGGAGTCGAAGTGTTTCCTCCATTAGAGCAACATCAACATCAACATTCCCTGGGAGTGCGATGCTAACTGTAGGCACTGCTCTGTCTGAAGCTCTGTTACATTTTAATCTGAGCTTTTTTTTTTTGTTTTTTTAAACGCAATTTGACCAGAAAGAGTTGATTTAGTTAACTACAACAGGTGATCTGATTTGTGCTGCTAAACAAGTCCCGCTCGCATTAGCATGAATCACAAGCTAGCTAGCGTTAGCCAACAGTTTCACTTTGTCACGTTTTTGTATAAAATCAAACTCCTGAACAATTTCACGAACGCTCGGATTCACCGGCTCCTGAAAATGTGCGGTTTAAATCCTTTTTGTATTTTTTCGGGAGTTTTCAGACAAACTTAAAACACCTTTGACAGCGTTTGCTAATGTGTGCATTGCGTCGCCGTGGTAACAGCAGCATATGTAGAACAATCCCCAGCGTGATGTCACTGCACAGTGTCAATACTCAAGACGACAACGAGAGACGAGAAAAGAGTCTAAAGACAGACCTGTTTAACCCCGGATCAGTCCTGGTTCAGTCCTGGTTCAGTCCTGGTTCAGTCCTGGTTCAGTCCTGGTTCAGTCCTGGTTTAGTCCTGGTCTCAGTCTGCTGTAGCTCCATAATCAGATTTACTGAACAATTCTCTTCTACAAGACTCAGCTCCTATAATGTCCCTGAACCTTAAAGGCATTAAGACTCACTCAAGGTGCACTCTAGAGCTGAGTTAGTCCTGGTTTAGCCCTTGTTTAGTCCCTTATTTAGTCCCTTATTTAGTCCTGGTTTAGTCCTGGTTTAGTCCATGTTTAGTCCATGTTCAGTCCATGTTCAGTCCATGTTTAGTCCTGGTTCAGTCCTGGTTCAGTCCTGGTTTAGTCCTGGTTTAGTCCTGGTTTAGTCCTGGTTTAGTCCTGGTTCAGTCCTGGTTCAGTCCTGGTTTAGTCCTGGTTCAGTCCTGGTTCAGTCCTGGTTTAGTCCTGGTTCAGTCCTGGTTTAGTCCATGTTTAGTCCTGGTTCAGTCCCGGTTCAGTCCCGGTTCAGTCCCGGTTCAGTCCCGGTTCAGTCCCGGTTTAGTCCTGGTTCAGTCCTGGTTCAGTCCTGGTTCAGTCCTGGTTCAGTCCTGGTTTAGTCCTGGTTTAGTCCTGGTTTAGTCCTGGTTTAGTCCTGGTTTAGTTCCTAGCTCCTCCCTCCTCTCAGTATCGACTCGTTGGTGTTTTACCTTTTTTCCTGTTGAAGGCTCGGTTCATGGTGTAAATTCTCCGATCGGCTCCTCCAGATCTGTCCCAAAGTCCCACCTGGAACAAACAGCACAAAAAAACATTCAGAAGTTTTCAAAATGTCCGCCTCCTTCCACCTCCACGCGGCGAAAACATCGTTAAATCCACGTTATTGCGTTCGTGCGATCTATAGTTACAATCTACAACCCCTGTGGCTCATTATGTCATAATTTACACATTTTAAATCACAATATTCACCTAAAAAAAACACGACAAGCGGGTGAGTGGAGATCCAGGAGTACTACGTAGGATCTCGCCGAGTACTTCTGACCCTGTCCTCAGTATTTCTCAGTAAATCTCTGTGTTTTTATCAGCGTTTATCAGACTGTGAGATGTTTTTCATTCCCTTGTGTCCCGAGCTCAGACACAACACTCACGTCCTTCAGCTCGACTCGAAACTGTCCGTGAGAATCGAGTCTGTGAGGGCGACTCGGCGTTCACGGTCCAAATACGCCCGCTCAATGATCAGAAGAATACTCCGAAGACCGAATACCTGCTTTAAAATGTATTCTGTAAAGTATTCTGTCACATGAGCCAATCACAGTACTGTATTTTCACACTTACATTTAAATAACAGTGTAAAACCACAGACTGTTTATATAAATGGACAGAGCTAACCCGCTAACGCCGCGCTACAAACAGGAAGTGAACGTGCGCGAACTTCCTGCTCCATCGACTCGTCATTTTGGTCTTAAACGTTCGTATTAACCCGCTCTTACGTGATCCTCGGGCTTTTATTACGCAGTTATGTCCATAAAACAAGATATGAACATTAATAACAGACAAATCAGGCGACGTCTTTCCCCGAGGTCGCTCCTGTTAGCGTTAGCAACGGGTTTGATTGACAGCGTTGCTAAGCGCTCATTCAATGCTAAACCAGTGGTGCGGGCAGAAAGAGACGTTAACTTCCACAGACTCGCACCGGATTGGCTCTTTGGTTGCTATGATCAGGGCCGGTTCAGACGAAAATCAGACTGAGCAGCTGCTGAGGGCCCCCGACCAGCAGGGGGCCCCGAAGAGCTCATACATTTGAACTGAAAATAATGTATGTAGTAAAATCTCTGCTGTTTGTTTCGTTTGTTTTTGAGTCGGGCAGAGGTGAGGGCAGCTCTGTGTTTACGCCGGAGCAAAGACCCGACGTAATGTAAATGTAAGAAACGCGTTAAAATCCAACAGAAACGAGGAAAAAAACGTCTAGAATTTTTAAAAATCGCGCCCCCTCCTCTTATCTGTGCGTTCTGCTCTTGTGACTGTGGTCGTTGTGACGTTCCGGATGTTTTCAGTCCGATGTCGGTCGTAAAAACACAAATAAAACAGGTCAAAGTGACGAGAGCGGAGTCAGAACGTGTCAAATGTGAATCGCAAACAGCTGAGCCAGGAGGGGGCGCCGCAGACACGTTCAGCCCCGGGGCCCCCCTGAAAGCTGGAGCCGGCCCTGGACGTGACACTCGCACAAGTCTGAAGTCTGTAAATGTTGCCTTGAGGAGCTTTATTTGACGAGAGCTGAACGTCATTAACTTTGTCCACTTCTTTATCTAGTCTATGGTAGAAACTGAATCAGGATTAAAAACAGCGTCATGTTTGTTTCGTTGTTTCTTGTGTTTTCTGTCACTTTCTCTCACACCAGAGTTTTACATTTTTCTCATTTATATGGAGAAGTTTGAGCCTAAACTGTGACATCAAGTACAATGTGTTTCTTTTATTTTAGAGAAAGTAACAGTACTCTGAATACTACTGATGGAAAAGTAACAGTACTCTGAATACCACTGATGGAAAAGTAACTGTACTCTGAATACCACTGATGGAAAAGTAACAGTACTCTGAATACTACTGATGGAAAAGTAACAGTACTCTGAATACTACTGATGGAAAAGTAACAGTACTCTGAATACCAATATATATTAATATACTAAATATATCTAGTTTAGTCCTGCTTTAGTCCTGGTTCAGTCCTGTTTTAGTCCTGGTTTAGTCCTAGATCAGTCCTTGTTTAGTCCTGGTTAAGTTCTAGTTTAGTCCTGCTTTAGTCCTGGTTCAGTCCTGTTTTAGTCCTGGTTTAGTCCTAGATCAGTCCTTGTTTAGTCCTGGTTAAGTTCTAGTTTAGTCCTGCTTTAGTCCTGGCTTAGTCCTGGTTTGGTCCTGGTTAAGTCCTGGTTTAGTCCTGGTTTAGTCCTAGATCAGTCCTTGTTTAGTCCTGGTTAAGTTCTAGTTTAGTCCTGGTTCAGTCCTGCTTTAGTCCTGGTTCAGCCCTGGTTTAGTCCTGGCTTAGTCCTGGTTTGGTCCTGGTTAAGTCCTGGTCTAGTCCTGGTTTAGTCCTGGTTTAGTCCTGGTTCAGTCCTGGTTTAGTCCTGGTTTACATACATAAGAATTGAAGAGGCCAGTTTAGGGTTGGTGGGTTTCTCTGGGTGGGACTGGCACATTCCACAGAAAAATACCTCAAAGACCCAGTCCTGGATTAGACCTGGTGTAGTCCTGGTTTAGTCCTGGATTAGACCTGGTTTAGTCCTGGTTTAGACCTGGTTTAGTCCTGGATTAGACCTGGTTTAGACCTCGTTTAGTCCTGGTTTAGTCCTGGTTTAGACCCGGTTTAGTCCTGGTTTAGACCTGGTTTAGTCCTGGATTAGACCTGGTTTAGTCCTGGTTTAGTCCTGGTTCAGTCCTGGTTTAGTCCTGGTTTAGTCCTGGTAGATGTTTGTATCGTCTCGTTCTGTTGGAGCCGGATCAGATCTGTGTTTTGTGTCTCTGACTCATTTATCAAAAACAAAGAGTGAAGTGGATTTGATTTGAAAGAACTTCAGAATCACCACGGAAACAAACGCATTTATCTGAGAGACACGTTTGTTTATCAGTTTAAGAATCAAAACAATTAAAATTTGGAGACATTGAAATATTTTTGTTAATAGAAATATATAAAAAAATACGTAACAAGATCCAAGATGAGAACTAAACCAGGATTTAAGGAAAACTAGGCTCTTTTACTTCTATGGGGTATTAAAGAGGAGGTATTTGCTTCTTTGGTTTCATTTTTGGTGCTTTTAGTTACGTTTGCTCTCTGTGCTAAGTCCCTTCCCCTTCAGAGCACTTTCACAACACGCACTAATGAAACTCCTGCGTCTTCTATCATTTTAGTATAAAAAAAAAAAAATGGCGGTATTAAAGTGGATGTACCTCCATAAAATAAAACAAAATTAAATAAAACTCAAACTGAAAACACTCTGTTCCACCTTGTGATGTCATCGTGTGGCGATACAGGAAGTGCTCCTCTGTGTTTGTAAACTCCACCTTCACTCGAATCATTTGGATCATTTTTAGCTTCAGAATCGTCCATCTAGTACCGAACTAAAGGTAAAATGAGCCGTTAAAAGCGTGAAAAGTACCACTTGATGACATCACAAGGTGGAACAGAGCGTTTTGAGCGTTGGAGATGTGGATCAAACATGTGCGAATGAAACAAAACACAACTCCAGGTCTGTTTTTGAGGAGGAAACGGCGTTAAAATACGACTTAAAGCTCATTTTGCGTAATACAGGACCTAAAGTCACACTGTTACAGGTCGGATCTGTGGAGAGGCGACCCCGCTCACAGTTAGAATGCAGATTTTTCGAGGTTCTTTTTTGCTGTAAATCAAACCACACACTGAGCTCTCGCAGTGAGTCGGATTTATTCTAAGAGTTCCCATGTTTGTCCTGGTCCGTCTCCCGCTTGTGTCCTGTTTGTTTGTGCCGGGCGGAGGCGACACCTGTGATGATGTCATGATGATGTCACGATGATGTCACAGCTCTGGACACCTGCAGGGTCCAGACGGGTCACGGTTTCCTGTTTTAGTCTGAGTCTGAGTCTGAGGAAAAACTCTCTCTCATGTGTCAAGACAGACCTGGGAAGACCAGACTCATTTTAGTCCTGGTCCAGTCCTGGTCCAGTCCTGGTCCAGTCCTGGTTTAGTCCTGGTTTAGTCCTGGTCCAGTCCTGGTTTAGTCCTGGTTCAGTCCTGGTCCAGTCCTGGTCCAGTCCTGGTTTAGTCCTGGTCTAGTCCTGGTTTAGTCCTGGTCCAGCCCTGGTTTAGTCCTGGTCCAGCCCTGGTTTAGTCCTGGTCCAGTCCTGGTTTAGTCCTGGTTGCTGGTTTAGTTTATGTTTTAGGCCTGGTCAATTATTGGTTTGTGCCTGACCTAGTTATTGTTTAGTCCTGGTCCAGTTCTGGTTTAGTCTTGTTTTAGACCTGTTCTAATCCTGATTCACTGCTGATTTAGACCTAGTTTATTCCTGGTTAAGTCCTGGTTAAGTCCTGGTTTTGTCCTGGTTTTGTCCTGGTTCAGTTCCGGTTTAGTCCTAGTTTAGTCTTGGGTTAGTTCTGATTTAGTCTTGGTTTAGTCCTGGGTTAGTCCTGGTTTAGTCCTGGTTTAGTCCTGGTTAAGTCCTGGTTAAGTCCTGGTTTAGTCCTGGTTTTGTCCTGGTTCAGTCTTGGTTTAGTCCTGGTTCAGTCCTGGTTTAGTCCTGGTTCAGTCTTGGTTTAGTCCTGGTTCAGTCCTAGTTTCAACTTTTATTTTTGTGACTTCAGTCAAAGAGTCAAAATGTGTTTGTTTAGACTCGAGCGGAAACTCACATCCTACTGTGAAAACTAAGACTAAACAAGAACTAAACCAGGACTGAACCAGGACTAAACAAGGACTAAACCAGGACTAAACCAGGACTGAACCAGGACTAAAGCAGGACTAAAGCAGGACTGAACCAGGACTAAACCAGGACTAAACCAGGACTGAACCAGGACCAAACCAGAACTGAACCAGGACTGAACCAGGACTAAACCGGGACTGAACCAGGACTGAACCAGGACTAAACCAGGACTGAACCAGGACTGAACAATCTGACCTGTAAACTGTCACCTGTTTGTGAGTTTAAGATACTGTGGAACATTCCAGCACTGACTCTCTAATCTCCATGGAGACAAGCAGGTCTGGAAAAGTTCCCTAATCCACCTCCGATGACTTTTTTGCATGTTCTGCATGTGTTTGTTGGGACAGTTTGAAGGAGTTCACTGCACAACCCACTTCTGCAACAACAGACCAAAAAGTTCAACTCTTCACCTCTGACTCACGGCTCCAGTATGTGAGGTTTGGACAGAGAGGAATCTAACCCACAACCTCCCACAGAGATAACCACACTGCAGCGACACAGGCAGAACATGCAAAATACACTCAGAGAGGACAGGAGTCGAACCCACAACCTCCTGGTGAGAGGGAGGAGAATATGCAAACTCCAGTCACACAGATGGGACTTGAACCCTTAGCCTGTGTGTGTTGCTGGTGTAGTATGTGTAGTTTGTGTAGTGTGTGTGTGTGTGTGTGTGTGTTTTTAGACCTGGTTAAGTCCTGGTTTAGTCTTGGTTTAGTCCTGGTTTAGTCCTGGTTTAGTCCTGGTTTAGTCCTGGTTTAGTCCTGGTTTAGTCCTGGTTCAGTTCAGGTAGAGCAATGGTTTATTGGTTGTGAAATACTTACTGGTTTAGTCCAAGATATGACAGTTCAGTGTGAGTCCCGGAGTTAATTAGATCATCCCCGGTTTAATCCCGGTTTAGTCTTGATTTAATCCTGGTTTAGTCCCGGTTTAGTCCCGGTTTAGTTCCGGTTTAGTCCTGGTTTAGTCCTGGTTTAGTTCCGGTTTAGTTCTGGTTTAGTCCTGGTTTAGTCCTGGTTTAATTCTGGTTTAGTCCCGGGTTAGTCTTGGTTTAGTCTTGGTTTAGTCCTGGTTTAGTCCTGGTTTAGTCCTGGTTTAGTTCTGGTTTAGTCCCGGGTTAGTCTTGGTTTAGTCCTGGTTTAGTCCCGGTTTAGACCCGGTTTAGTCCTGGTTTAGACCTGGTTTAGTCCTGGTTTAGTCCTGGTTTAGTTCTGGTTTAGTCCCGGGTTAGTCTTGGTTTAGTCCTGGTTTAGTCCCGGTTTAGTCCTGGTTTAGTCCTGGTTTAGTCCTGGTTCAGTCCCGGTTTAGTCCCGGTTTAGTCCCGGTTTAGTTCCGGTTTAGTTCCGGTTTAGTTCTGGTTTAGTCCTGGTTTAGTTCTGGTTTAGTCCCGGGTTAGTCTTGGTTTAGTCTTGGTTTAGTCCTGGTTTAGTCCTGGTTTAGTCCCGGTTTAGTTCTGGTTTAGTCCCGGGTTAGTCTTGGTTTAGTCCTGGTTTAGTTCTGGTTTAGTCCCGGGTTAGTCTTGGTTTAGTCCTGGTTTAGTCCCGGTTTAGACCCGGTTTAGTCCTGGTTTAGACCTGGTTTAGTCCTGGTTTAGTCCCGGTTTAGTCCCGGTTTAGTCCCGGTTTAGTCCTGGTTTAGTCCCGGGTTAGTCTTGGTTTAGTCCTGGTTTAGTCCCGGTTTAGACCCGGTTTAGTCCTGGTTTAGACCTGGTTTAGTCCTGGTTTAGTCCCGGTTTAGTCCCGGTTTAGTCCCGGTTTAGTCCTGGTTTAGTCCTGGTTTAGTCTTGGTTTAGTCCTGGTTTAGTTCTGGTTTAGTCCCGGGTTAGTCTTGGTTTAGTCCTGGTTTAGTCCCGGTTTAGACCCGGTTTAGTCCTGGTTTAGTCCCGGTTTAGTCCTGGTTTAGTCCCGGTTTAGTCCCGGTTTAGTCTTGCACATAATCCAATCTCTTTATGTCAGTGCCACATTTCACAATAACCTGCATTTTTTTAAATTAAATTAAAAATTAATTAAACGTCTCAACCAAACTCGTCTTTCTGTCTTTCTCTCTTTCTCTCTTTCATTCTTTCTCTCTTTCATTCTTTCCTTTTCTTTCTTTCACATCATCCGTCGTTCGTGGTATGACAGATATTTACTCTGACACTTTGGCTCTAATTCTGTCCATATGTGTCCAGAGCTGCACACGCTCAGAACACAGAACTTTAAACACACTGAACGCTTAAACCCCATTAAATTAGCCCGGTTTAGCCTAGTTTAGCCCAGTTTAGCTCTGTTTAATTCTCTTCAGCCCGGTTTAGCTCTGTTTAGCCCGGTTTAGCTTTGTTTAGCTTTGTTTTGCTCTGACGCTAACTCCTCCGCGACTCGGATCCGAAATCTAGCAACAAGTTCATCCGAGGATTCATCTGAAAGTCTGAAAAGAGGAGGATGAACAGATAAAAGAGAAGAAAAGGTGAGAAATGAAAGTCAAAATACTCACTCTGAACGAGAGACGGAGAGAACGGAGAGAACGGGGAGAACGGGGAGAACGCCGAAACAAGAGCGAAGGAAGTGAAGACGGAGTTTAATAGTTTTCAGCTGTGAACCAGATGTAGGAACGACAACGGAGAGAGAGAGAGGGAGAGAGGGAGGGGGGGAGGGGGAGGGGGAGGAGAGATGTAGGAATGACTCCGGACAACGGAGAGAGAGAGAGAGAGAGAGGGAGGGAGGGGGCGAGAGGGGGAGGGAGAGGGGGAGGAGAGATGTAGGAATGACTCCGGACAACAGAGAGAGAGAGAGAGAGAGAGAGAGAGAGAGAGGGAGAGAGAGAGAGAGAGGGGGGGAGGGAGAGAGAGAGGGGGGGAGGGAGAGAGAGAGGGGGGGGGGAGGGGGGAGGAGAGATGTAGGAACGACTCCAGACAACGGAGAGAGGGAGAGGGAGAGAGGGGGAGGGAGAGACAGATGTAGGAACGACTCCGGACAACAGAGGGGGGGGATGTAGGAAGAACTCCGGACAAGAGCAGAGAGAGAGAGAGAGAGAGGGAAAGAGGAAGGGGGGAAGAGAGAGAGATAGAGAGAGGGAGAAAGGGACAGCAGAGAAAGAGAGAGAGCGGAGGAGGGAAAGAGGGAGGACACAGAGAGAAGGGAAGGGAGAGAAGGGGGAGAAGGAGAGAGAAGGGGGGACACAGAGAGAGGGAGAAAGAGAGGGTGGAGAGGCAAGGAGAGAAGGAGAGGACAGCAGAGAAAGAGAGGAGGGGGAGAACAGAAGGAGGGAGAGAGAAATTGAGACAGAGGGGAGAGAAGGAGAGGACAGCAGAGAAAGGGGGGGCACAAGGGAAAGAGGGAGAGAGAGCAAGAAGGAGAGAGTGAAAGAATGAGAGAGATGGGGGAGTGAGGGAGGGAGAGAGAGACTGAGGGAGGGAGGGAGGGAGGGAGGAAGAGAGGAGTGGAACAGTAGAGAAAGAGAGAGAGAGAGAGAGAGAGAGAGGGAGGGACAAAAAGGTAGAGGGAGGGAGAGAGTAGGAGAGAGAAAGGGAGGGAAGGGGAGAGAGAGGGGAGTGAGGGGAGAGAAGTCGAGAGAGATGGAGTGAGGAGCAGAGAGGAGATTGAGGAGAGGTAAACAGAAGGAATGAGGGATGGGGAGGAGAGAAAGGAGGAGGAACTCAAAAGGAGAGAGGGAGAATAGGAAAAGAGAGAAAAGAGGTGTAGACGGGATGAGAAGATGAGGAGATAGAGGAAGAGAGGGAGGGAATAGTGGAGAGAGAGGAAGAAACAGATGGGGAAGAAATGAGGGAGAGAAAGGGAGATAGAGAAAAAGAGGGATTGAGTGATGACGGAGAAAAGAGAGTGAGAGAAAAGAGGGAGGGAGAAAGAAAATGGGCAGGGAGTGAGAAAGAAAGATAAAGGAGTAGAGGGAGGAATATAGAGCAAGGGAGAGAGAGATGGAGGGGGGGCAGCGGTGAGTTTGAAAAGCAAACTTCCTACGCCCACAAAAGAATTTGTCCTGAATGTGTAAAAAGAAGAAAGAGAGACACAGAGAGAGAGAGAGAGAGAGAGGGGGGGGGGGATGGGTCTGACCTGTGGCTGAAGAAAAATAGAGAGAAGAGAGAGGGAGAAGAGGAAAGAGGGAGCAGGACAGACAGCAAGAGAGAGAGAGAGAATGAGGGAGGAGGAGGAGAGGCAAGAGGAGGAGAGAGAGGAGGAGAGAGAAGAGACAGGAGGAGGAGGAGAGGGAAGAGAGAGAGAGAAGAGGAGAGAGAAGGAGGAGAGAGAAGAGACAGGAGGAGGAGGAGAGAGAAGGAAGAGAGAGAGAGGAGGAGGAGGAGAGAGAAGGAAGAGAGAGAGAGAGGAGGAGAGAGAAGAGACGGGAGGAGGAGGAGAGAGAAGGAGGAGAGAGAAGAGACAGGAGGAGGAGGAGAGAGAAGGAAGAGAGAGAGGAGGAGAGAGAAGGAGGAGAGAGAAGGAGGAGAGAGAAGGAGGAGAGAGAAGAGACAGGAGGAGGAGGAGAGAGAAGGAAGAGAGAGAGAGGAGGAGGAGGAGAGTGAGAGGAGGAGAGAGAAGAGGCGGGAGGAGGAGGAGAGAGAGAGGAGGAGAGAGAAGGAGGAGAGAGAAGAGAGAGGAGGAGAGAGAAGAGAGAGGAGGAGGAGAGAGAAGGAAGAGAGAGAGAGAAGAGGAGAGAGAAGAGACGGGAGGAGGAGAGAGAGAGGAGGAGAGAGAAGGAGGAGAGAGAGAGGAGGAGAGAGAAGAGAGAGGAGTAGGAGAGAGAAGGAAGAGAGAGAGGAGGAGAGAGAAGGAGGAGAGAGAGGAGGAGAGAGAAGGAGGAGAGAGAAGGAGGAGAGAGAAGGAGGAGGAGAGAGAAGGAGGAGGAGAGAGAAGGAGGAGGAGAGAGAGAGGAGGAGGAGAGAGAGAGGAGGAGAGGTGCACAGACAGACGAGTGTCAAAGTGGAGTCATTAAACAGAGTAAAACTGATAACTAGAAGAAACTGATTTAAAGAGGCACAAACATGAGTCCCGGTGAGTCCTGGTGAGTCCTGGTGAGTCTTGGTGAGTCCTGGTGAGTCCTGGTGAGTCTTGGTGAGTCCTGGTGAGTCTTGGTGAGTCCTGGTCAGTCCTGGTGAGTCCTGGTGAGTCCTGGTGAGTCCTGGTGAGTCTTGGTCAGTCCTGGTGAGTCCTGGTCAGTCCTGGTGAGTCTTGGTCAGTCCTGGTGAGTCCTGGTGAGTCTTGGTGAGTCTTGGTGGGTCCTGGTGAGTCCTGGTCAGTCCTGGTGAGTCTTGGTCAGTCTTGGTCAGTCCTGGTGAGTCCTGGTGAGTCTTGGTGAGTCTTGGTGGGTCCTGATGAGTCCTGGTGAGTCCTGATGAGTCCTGGTGAGTCTTGGTCAGTCCTGGTGAGTCCTGGTGAGTCTTGGTGAGTCTTGGTGAGTCCTGGTGAGTCCTGGTGAGTCCTGGTGAGTCCTGGTCAGTCCTGGTGAGTCCTGGTGAGTCTTGGTCAGTCCTGGTGAGTCTTGGTCAGTCCTGGTGAGTCCTGGTGAGTCCTGGTGAGTCGTGCGAGCGCTAAAACTCTTCAGACTTGTTTTTGATGAGGGAACAACTGATATATGTTATAATGTTTTGGATCATTTCAGTCCTGGATTTGTCAATTTACTCCTGAATTAAAGGTAAAAGGAGGAGGAGTTAACTTGAAAACTACCACTTGATGACATCACAAGGTGGAACGTCGCGTTTTGATCTTTGTAGATGTTACAGACTGAAAATAAAGTACGACTCAAACATGTGAATGAAACAAAACACGACTCCAGGTCTGTTTCTGAGGAGGAAACAGCGCTAGAACATATATGTGCCCTTTAATGTTTTTTACTTTCACTTTAAATTATAAATCAGAAGTTACACGTCAGATCCGTGGAGAGGAGATCCCACTCACAGACTGAAGTTTTAAAGGATTTGTTTAGAATAAAAACAGCTGTAATCGAATAAATGTGAGATTGTTTGGTTAATTTCTGCAATGTGACGTCATCTCCATGGAAACGAACAGACGTGAACCCTGAACCAGAAAAGTTACACAGTGCAGCTTTTTCACACTGATTTCCTGTCAGTTCCTCCTGTTTTTCACGTCTGCAGCTGTTAAAATACAGAGTGAAACATCCCCCACTCACACCCCGAAAGAGGAGAGGAGGAAGAGAGGGAGGAGAGGAGGAAGAGAGGGAGAAGAAGACAACTACAGAGAGAGGGAGGGAGGAGAGGAAGAAGAGAGGGAGAAGACGACAACTACAGAGGGAGGGAGGGAGGAGAGAGGAGAGGAGGAAGAGAGGGAGGAGAAGACAACTACAGAGGGAGGGAGGGAGGGAGGGAGGAGAAGACGACACCTACAGAGGGAGAGATTAAGAGAGGAGGGAGAGAGGAGAGGAAGAGGGAGGGAAAAGATGACACCTACAGAGGGAGGGAGAGGGAGAGGAGTGGAGGACAAGTGAAGACAACACCTACAGACTAAGAAAAGAGGGAAGAAAAGACGACACCTACAGAGGGAGAGAGGACATTTGAAGACTACATCTGGAGAGGGGGAGAGAGAGAGAGCAAGGCGGGAGAGAAAGTGGGAGGAGGGAAGAAGAGAGAGGGAGGAGAACATGTGAAGACTAAACCTACAGGGGGAGAGAGGAGACGGAGGGATGGACGGAGAAGAGGGGAAGGACATGGGAAAGACACAGAGGGAAAGAGGGGGTGAGGGAAGGGACGAGGGAGGAAGAGAGAGTGGGAGGAAGAGAGAGAGGGAGGAAGGGAGGAGGCATAGAGGAGAGGAGGACATGTGAAGACCTCACCTGGAGAGGGAGAGAGACGAAGGAGGGAGACAGGACGAGGGGAGCGTGAAAGGAGTGAAAACAGAACTATAGAGAGAGAGAGAAGAGAAAGAGAGAGAGGTAAGTAAATAAAGAGAGAGAATGAGAGAGAAGGAGGAGGGGGAGGGGGGGGGGGGCTGTGGTCAATGGGGAAAACACCTGAACATGTTTGTGCCATTACCCACATGCTCCAATATGACACTTGTTTTCTTTTCCTCCTCCTCCCTCTCTCTCTCTCTCTCCTCCTCCTCTCTCTCTCTCTTTCTCTCTCTTTTCTCAATTCAGTTAAAGTTTATTTATCTCTGTCGCACATTTAAAACAACTTGAGCCGATAAAAGTCACACAAAAAAAACAAATATAGAGACAAGAACAAAAAGAACAAAACAAACACCAGAGGCCACGGTCTGGACACGACCACTGAACCAGGACTAAACCAGGACTGAACCAGGACTAAACCAGGACTAAACCAGGACTAAACCAGGACTAAACCAGGACTGAACCAGGACTAAACCAGGACTATTCCAGGTCTAATCCTCTTCAGATTAAAACGGCGTCTCGTCCTGATTCATTTCTTGTGTTTATTTTATTTTTTTCCATATTTCTTGTGTAAAATTTGCGTTTTCTGGGTGAGTCTGATTTTCACACTGAGGTAATTGAAAATATTCATATTCTGGTCGTTTACCTGCTCAGGCCTGGAGCCGACGACAAATTCGTTTAAACTAAAACCCGAGTATTTAAAGTTTGGACATGAATAAATGTGAGCGCTGCGTCCGAGGCGATAAGAACGGGAACGCACAACTCCACACGCACACACCACACAGCTGAAAATGACACACAAACTTGTTTTAGACCAGTTTTTTACGTTTGTTTTAAAGTCTGTAGCTCTTATAAACTCATCAGGGGGGATAACGAGGGTGTTCTGAAGGCAAAACGTTTAAAATGAACGCGTTTGTCACGTTTTAAGACGGGAAAAGTTCAGTACGGCACATTCAGAGACACGTGGAGCTTTGCCGCGACCGTAAAGCTAACAGCAGCTAGCATGCTAACGCGCACATCCTGGTTATCGGACAGTATAAAGCTTCAGAATCAGACACGGAAAGTAAACGCTGGACTTATTTTGACCTCAGCAGCTGCTCATGTGATGTATTTGTACTTTTGCGTGTACTGGACCTTTAACGGCAGGAAGTCGTGAATAAAAATACCAAATTTAACCGTTTAACCGAAGAAATGCAGCTGTGAATGAAGCTAAACCAGAAGTAAACCGTGTCTGAATGTCTCCGCTCACCCCTGACCCCTTCACCGGTGGAGTCTGCAGAGTCAAACATTCAGCTCGTGTGACTCTGGGTGAAGAAACTCGAGAGGCCAAACCTGATTTCTGTCATAAATAATGATCAGAATCGACCGGCGCTCAAATATTTATGCACTAATAATGATCAGAACAGTTTTGTCAAGATGAATCTGACATAAAACGACTGGATTTATCAGATTTTTTGGCTAAAACGTGGAAATTATCGCCGTTTGAACAGCTTGAATTAAGGTAAGAGCTTGTATCCACCGTCTTCCACTTACAGACCTGTCTCCCTTCGCTACATTGACTTTTCAAGATGCATTTTGGGAAATTTTGAGAGCGCAACTTCTTCGCTCACTTGACCCAGGGGTTTCGACAAAGGGGGACAAAGAGCTTCGTCGTCCCAGGCCCCGGGGTCACCAGAAACGGACCTTCTTCCTGTTAATTCATATCAGAGGGGGCCCGTGCGAGGCGTCTTTCCCCTGGGCCCCCAAATTTCTGCGGACGGGCCTGACTAGAAACGCCGTGACCCCGAAATAGCGTCCGAAACTGTGAGGTGAGCGTCGCCGTTGAAGGTGACCATCTCCCCGAGCGCACACTGAATACACAAACATCCAAGTGTTAAAAGTTCTGCCTCGACTTCAGGAACTTATTCAATTTGGTAAAGTGCAATATTCGTTTCTGCAGGAGCGACTTAGCAAGAGCTTTTAGACAGACCGCATCTCTCCTTTCTCTCCTCTGACAAATATAGAGGGAAAAAATAAATAAATAACCATTTTAGAAGCTGACCGTTCACTTGTGCTAATCATGTTTTTGAATATTTAACACACAGCGGTGAAGACCAGAGGCCAAAGTTGTTCAAACTTGACATTCATTTAAAAGTCCCCGAACAGAAGATCGATTAGAGCGAAGAGGGGAAAAAAGAGGAGAGAGAGAAGAGAGAGAGAGAGGGGAGGAGGAGGAGAGAAAGAGGAGAAAGAGGAGAGAGAGGGAGAGATTCAATAAAGGTCGTGAACTGGCCTTTTCAAAGTCTGGTCTCATCATTTTAACAAGACACGGAAACACTGTAATACGAGGTGAGAGGGAGACCATGCAGGTGTACAGAGCAGGTAGAATAATAGAGAGAACATGCAGCTGCCCAGAGCAGTTACAATAATAGAGAGAACATGCAGCTGTCCAGAGCAATTACAATAATAGAGAGAACATGCAGCTGTCCAGAGCAGGTAGAATAATAAGGACCATGCAGCTGTCCAGAGCAGTTACAATAATAGAGAGACCATGCAGCTGCCCAGAGCAGGTAGAATAATAGAAAGAACATGCAGCTGTCCAGAGCAGTTACAATAATAGAGAGAACATGCAGCTGTCCAGAGCAGTTAGAATAGAGAGAACATGCAGCTGTCCAGAGCAGTTAGAATAGAGAGAACATGCAGCTGTCCAGAGCAGTTAGAATAAGAGAGAGAACATGCAGCTGTCCAGAGCAGTTACAATAATAGAGAGAACATGCAGCTATTCAGAGCAGTTATAATAGAGAGAACATGCAGCTGTCCAGAGCAGTTATAATAGAGAGAACATGCAGCTGTCCAGAGCAGTTACAATAATAGAGAGAACATGCAGCTACCCAGAGCAGTTACAATAATAGAGAGAACATGCAGCTACCCAGAGCAGTTACAATAATAGAGACCATGCAGCTGTCCAGAGCGTTATAATAATAGAGAGAACATGCAGCTGTCCAGAGCAGTTAGAATAATAGAGACCATGCAGCTGTCCAGAGCAGTTAGAATAATAGAGAGAACATGCAGCTGTCCAGAGCAGTTAGAATAATAGAGACCACGCAGCTATTCAGAGCAGGTAGAATAGAGTGCCCCTATTAAGACGCATAATAAGAAAAGAGAAAGAGACCACACAGGTGTAAAAGGCTGTGAGGAGATAAGAACATGCAGGTGTCCAGAGCTGGTAGAATAATAGAGAGGAACAATGCAACTGTCAAAACGTATAATAAGAACGGAACTAGAAACCACACAGGTGTAAAGAGCGGTGAGGAGAACAAGGAGAAACCAAGCAAGACAAGAATAGAGAAAGAGCATGCAGCTGTCCAGAGCAGTTAGAATTATAGGGAGAGACAATGCACCTATTAAGACAAGTGATAAGAACTGATAAAGACACTACAACGGTGTAAAGGGCTGGGAGGAATATAAAGAGAGCCCATGCAGGTGTACAGAGCTGTTAGAATAATAAAGAACATGCAGCTGTCCAGAGCAGTTAGAATAATACAGGGAGATCATGCAGATTTCTAAATGGTGTTATGAAAGCTGAGAGTAAAATCATGCTGCTGTCCAAGAAAACAGAGAGGAAGAGAGTGCACAGGTGTATAGAATAATAGAGGGCGAACATGCAGGTGTCCAGAGCTGTAATAACAGGGTCAGCAGTTCTAGCTAATTGTGTCTTACCCGCCTGAGTGTGGAGTGAATGCATAATCACACGGTGTAGTGCTTTGAGAGGTTTGACAATCAAGTAAAGAGTGTTATTATTGTTAAGAGCTGTGAGAGGGAGACCATGCAGGTGCACAGAGCTGTTAGGGAAATAGAAAAGAGCATGCAGCTGTCCATGGACATGAGGAGAAGAGGAGGATGATGTTATCTGAGCGGAGTGTTTATAAGAGCTGAGAGGAGACCATGCAGGTGTCCAGAGTGTTCATAAGAGAAGAGGGAGACCATGCAGGTGTCCAGAGTGTTCATAAGAGCTGAGAGGAGACCATGCAGGTGTCCAGAGTGTTCATAAGAGCAGAGGGAGACCATGCAGGTGTCCAGAGTGTTCATAAGAGCAGAGGGAGACCATGCAGGTGTCCAGAGTGTTCATAAGAGCTGAGAGGAGACCATGCAGGTGTCCAGAGTGGTCTTAAAAGAGCTTAAGGGAGACCATGCAGGTGTACAGAGCTGTGTGGAGAGTAGCAGAAGGCCATGCAGGTGTCCAGAAGTGTAATAAGAAGAGAGGGGAGACCATGCAGCTACTCAGATGTACTTTTTATCATAGTAGTAGTAGTAGCAGTAGCAGTAGTAGTAGCAGTACTAGCTATAATACACTTGTGCCTGTATATATTT